>NW_026895801.1:0-18486 GCF_033153095.1 Gastrolobium bilobum | reverse complement strand
TGTATTTTTTTATTTTCTATTTTTTATTTTTTTATTTCTTTCTCTCTCCAATAGAGAGAGAAAGAAAAAAAATGGTAAAAAAAAATGAAGCACACAAAAAGGGAAAAAGATAGCACAAAGTGGAAAAATTTATTATGATCCCCGTATTTGTGGTCCTTCCAATAAGAATGCAACACTTGTATTTATTTATTTTTTATTTTTTTATTTTTTTCTCTCTCTCCAGTAGAGAGAGAGAGAAAAGAAAAGAAAAGAAAAGAAATGGTACAGAAAAAATAAAAACACACAAAAGGGGAAAAGATAGCACAAAGTGGAAAAATTTATTATGATCCCCGTATTTGTGGTCCTTCCAATAAGAATGCAACACTTAATAAATAAAGACAAGTGTTGCATTCTTATTGGAAGGACCACAAATACGGGGATCATAATAAATTTTTCCACTTTGTGCTATCTTTTCCCCTTTTGTGTGTTTTTATTTTTTCTGTACCATTTCTTTTCTTTTCTTTTCTTTCTCTCTCTACTGGAGAGAGAAAAAAAATAAAAAAATAAAAAATAAATAAATACAAGTGTTGCATTCTTATTGGAAGGACCACAAATACGGGGATCATAATAAATTTTTCCACTTTGTGCTATCTTTTTCCCTTTTTGTGTGCTTTATTTTTTTTACCATTTTTTTTTCTTTCTCTCTCTATTGGAGAGAGAAAAAAATAAAAAAATAAAAAATAGAAAATAAAAAAATACATGTGTTGCATTCTTATTGGAAGGACCACAAATACGGGGATCATAATAAATTTTTCCACTTTGTGCTATCTTTTCCCCTTTTTGTGTGCTTTATTTTTTTTACCGTTTTTTTTTCTCTCTCTCTGTTGGAGAGAGAGAAAAAGAAAAACAAAAAAAATAAATACAAGTGTTGCATTCTTATTGGAAGGACCACAAATACGGGGATCATAATAAATTTTTTCACTTTGTGCTATCTTTTCCCCTTTTTGTGTGCTTATTTTTTTTTACCATTTTTTTTTCTTTATCTCTCTATTGGAGAGAGAAAAAAAGAAAAAAAAAATAAATACAAGTGTTGCATTCTTATTGGAAGGACCACAAATACGAGGATCATAAGAAATTTTTCCACTTTGTGCTATCTTTTCCCCTTTTTGTGTGCTTTATTTTTTATGTACCATTTCTTTTTTTTATTTATATATCTATTTGATAGAAAAAAAAAAAAAAAAAAAAAATAAATAAATACAAGTGTTGCATTCTTATTGGAAGGACCACAAATACGGGGATCATAATAAATTTTTCCACTTTGTGCTATCTTTTCCCCTTTTTGTGTGTTTTATTTTTTCTGTACCATTTCTTTTCTTTTGGTTTTCTTTCTATCTCTCTATTGAAGAGAAAAAAAATAAAAAAATAAAAAATAAATAAATACAAGTGTTGCATTCTTATTGGAAGGACCACAAATACGGGGATCATAATAAATTTTTCCCCTTTGTGCTATCTTTTCCCCTTTTTGTGTGCTTTATTTTTTCTGTACCATTTCTTTTTTTTTCGATCTCTCTCTATTCTTTTGCAAGTGTTTAAATACAAGTGATGCATTCTTATTGGAAGGACCACAAATACGAGGATCATAATAAGTTTTAATAAATTTTTCCACTTTGTGCTTTTTTACCCCTTTTTGTGTGCTTTATTCTTTATGTACCATTTCTTTTCTTTTTTTTTCTTTCTCTCTCTATTGGAGAAATAAAAAAATAAAAAGAAAAAATAAATACAAGTGTTGTATTCTTAATGGAAGGACCACAATTACGGGAATCATAATAAATTTTTCCACTTTGTGCTATATTTTTCCCTTTTTGTGTGTTTTTATTTTTCTATACCATTTCTTTTCTTCTCTATTCTTTCTCTCTCTCTATTGGAGAGTGAAAAAAATAAAAAAAATAAAAAAATACAAGTGTTGCATTCTTATTGGAAGGACCACAAATACGAAGAAAGACCACAAATACGGGGATAATAATAAATTTTTCCACTTTGTGCTATCTTTTCTCCTTGTTGTGTGCTTTATTTTTCTGTACCATTTCTTTTTTTTTCTTTCTCTATCTATTGGAGAGAGAAAAAAATAAAAAAAAAAAAAAATACAAGTGTTACATTCTTATTGGAAGGACCACAAATACGGGATCATAATAAATTTTTCCACTTTGTGCTATCTTTTCCCCTTTTTGTGTGCTTTATTTTTTCTGTACCATTTCTTTTTTTTTCTTTCTCTCTCTATTGCAGAGAGAAAAAAGAAAAAAAAAATAAATACAAATGTTGCATTCTTATTGGAAGGACCACAAATACGGGGATCATAATAAATTTTTCCACTTTGTGCTATCTTTTCCCATTCTTATGTGCTTTATTTTTTCTGTACCATTTCTTTTTTTTCTTTCTCTCTCTTTTGGAGAGAAAAAAATAGAAAAAAAAATAAATACAAGTGTTGCATTCTTATTGGAAGGGCCACAAATACGGGGATCATAATAAATTTTTCCACTTTGTGCTATATTTTCCCCTTTTTGTGTGTTTTTATTTTTTCTGTACCATTTCTTTTCTTTTCTTTCTCTCTCTCTATTGGAGAGAAAAAAAAATAAAAAAATAAAAAATAAATAAATAAAAGTGTTGCATTCTTATTGGAAGGACCACAAATACGGGGAAAGACCACAAATACGAGGATCATAATAAATTTTTCCACTTTGTGCTATCTTTTCTCCTTGTTGTGTGCTTTATTTTTCTGTACCATTTCTTTTTTTTTCTTTCTCTATCTATTGGAGAGAGAAAAAAAGAAAAAGAAAATAAATACAAGTGTTACATTCTTATTGGAAGGACCACAAATACGGGGATCATAATAAATTTTTCCACTTTGTGCTATCTTTTCCCCTTCTTGTGTGCTTTATTTTTTCTGTACCATTTCTTTTTTTTTCTTTCTCTCTCTATTGCAGAGAGAAAAAAAGAAAAAAAAAATAAATACAAATGTTGCATTCTTATTGGAAGGACCACAAATACGGGGATCATAATAAATTTTTCCACTTTGTGCTATCTTTTCCCATTCTTGTGTGCTTTATTTTTTCTGTACCATTTCTTTTTTTTCTTTCTCTCTCTTTTGGAGAGAAAAAAATAGAAAAAAAAATAAATACAAGTGTTGCATTCTTATTGGAAGGGCCACAAATACGGGGATCATAATAAATTTTTCCACTTTGTGCTATATTTTCCCCTTTTTGTGTGTTTTTATTTTTTCTGTACCATTTCTTTTCTTTTCTTTTCTTTCTCTCTCTCTATTGGAGAGAAAAAAAAATAAAAAAATAAAAAATAAATAAATAAAAGTGTTGCATTCTTATTGGAAGGACCACAAATACGGGGAAAGACCACAAATACGAGGATCATAATAAATTTTTCCACTGTGCTATCTTTTCTCCTTTTTGTGTGCTTTATTTTTTCTTTACCAATTCTTTTTTTTTCTTTCTCTATCTATTGGAGAGAGAAAAAAAGAAAAAGAAAATAAATACAAGTGTTACATTCTTATTGGAAGGACCACAAATACGGGGATCATAATAAATTTTTTCACTTTGTGCTATCTTTTCCCCTTTTTGTTTGCTTTATTTTTCTGTACCATTTCTTTATTTTCTCTTGCTCTCTCTATTGGAGAGAGAAAAAAAAAATACAAGTGTTGCATTCTTATTGGAAGGACCACCAATACGGGGATCATAATAAATTTTTCCACTTTGTGCTATATTTCCCCTTTTTGTGTGTTTTTATTTTTGTACCGTTTCGTTGCTTTTCTTTTCTTTCTTTCTCTCTATTGAAGATAGAAAAAAATAAAAATAAATAAATAAAAAATACAAGTGTTGCATTATTATTGGAAGGACCACAAATACGGGGATCATAATAAATTTTTCCACTTTGTGCTATCTTTCCCCTTTTTGTGTGTTTTATTTTTTTTTACCATTTTTTTCTTTATCTCTCTATTGGAGAGAGAAAAAAAAAAAAAAAAAATAAATACAAGTGTTGCATTCTTATGGGAAAGACAACAAATACGAGGATCATAATAAATTTTTCCACTTTGTGCTATCTTTTCCCCTTTTTGTGTGCTTTATTTTTTCTGTACCATTTCTTTTTTTTCTTTCTCTCTATTGGAGAGAGAGAAAAAGAAAAAAAGAAAAAATAAATAAAAACACGTGTTGCATTCTTATTGGAAGGACCACAAATACGGGGATTATAATAAAATTTTCCACTTTGTGCTATATTTTCCCCTTTTTGTGTTTTTTTATTTTTTCTGTACCATTTTTTTTTCTTTTCTTTTCTTTTCTTTCTCTCTCTCTCTCTCTATTGGAGAGAAAAAAATAAAAAATAAATAAAGACAAGTGTTGCATTCTTATTGGAAGGACCACAAATACGGGGATCATAATAAATTTTTCCACTTTGTGCTATCTTTTCCCCTTTTGTGTGTTTTTATTTTTTCTGTACCATTTCTTTTCTTTTCTTTTCTTTTCTTTCTCTCTCTACTGGAGAGAGAAAAAAAATAAAAAATAAAAAATAAATAAATACAAGTGTTGCAGTCTTATTGGAAGGACCACAAATACGGGGATCATAATAAATTTTTCCAATTTGTGCTATCTTTTTCCCTTTTTGTGTGCTTCATTTTTTTTTACCATTTTTTTTTCTTTCTCTCTATTGGAGAGAGAAAAAAATAAAAAAATAAAAAATAGAAAATAAAAAAATACATGTGTTGCATTCTTATTGGAAGGACCACAAATACGGGGATCATAATAAATTTTTCCACTTTGTGCTATCTTTTCCCCTTTTTGTGTGCTTTATTTTTTTTACCGTTTTTTTTTTCTCTCTCTTTTGGAGAGAGAAAAAAAGAAAAACAAAAAAAATAAATACAAGTGTTGCATTCTTATTGGAAGGACCACCAATACGGGGATCATAATAAATTTTTCCACTTTGTGCTATATTTCCCCTTTTTGTGTGTTTTTATTTTTTCTGTACCGTTTCGTTGCTTTTCTTTTCTTTCTTTCTCTCTATAGAAGATAGAAAAAAATAAAAATAAAAAAATAAAAAATACAAGTGTTGCATTATTATTGGAAGGACCACAAATACGGGGATCATAATAAATTTTTCCACTTTGTGCTATCTTTTCCCCTTTTTGTGTGTTTTATTTTTTTTTACCATTTTTTTCTTTATCTCTCTATTGGAGAGAGGAAAAAATAAAAAAAAAATAAATACAAGTGTTGCATTCTTATGGGAAAGACAACAAATACGAGGATCATAATAAATTTTTCCACTTTGTGCTATCTTTTCCCCTTTTTGTGTGCTTTATTTTTTCTGTACCATTTCTTTTTTTTCTTTCTCTCTATTGGAGAGAGAAAAAAAGAAAAAAAGAAAAAATAAATAAAAACACGTGTTGCATTCTTATTGGAACGACCACAAATACGGGGATTATAATAAAATTTTCCACTTTGTGCTATATTTTCCCTTTTTTGTGTTTTTTTATTTTTTCTGTACCATTTTTTTTTCTTTTCTTTTCTTTTCTTTCTCTCTCTCTATTGGATAGAAAAAAATAAAAAATAAATAAAGACAAGTGTTGCATTCTTATTGGAAGGACCACAAATACGGGGATCATAATAAATTTTTCCACTTTGTGCTATCTTTTCCCCTTTTGTGTGTTTTTATTTTTTCTGTACCATTTCTTTTCTTTTCTCTCTCTCTCTACTGGAGAGAGAGAAAAAATAAAAAAATAAAAAATAAATAAATACAAGTGTTGCAGTCTTATTGGAAGGACCACAAATACGGGGATCATAATAAATTTTTCCACTTTGTGCTATCTTTTTCCCTTTTTGTGTGCTTCATTTTTTTTTACCATTTTTTTTTCTTTCTCTCTCTATTGGAGAGAGAAAAAAATAAAAAAATAAAAAATAGAAAATAAAAAAATACATGTGTTGCATTCTTATTGGAAGGACCACAAATACGGGGATCATAATAAATTTTTTCACTTTGTGCTATCTTTTCCCCTTTTTGTGTGCTTATTTTTTTTTACCATTTTTTTTCTTTATCTCTCTATAGGAGAGAGAAAAAAAGAAAAAAAAATAAATACAAGTGATGCATTCTTATTGGAAGGACCACAAATACGGGGATCATAATAAATTTTTCCACTTTGTGCTATCTTTTCCCCTTTTTGTGTGTTTTATTTTTTTTTACCATTTTTTTCTTTATCTCTCTATTGGAGAGAGGAAAAAATAAAAAAAAAATAAATACAAGTGTTGCATTCTTATGGGAAAGACAACAAATACGAGGATCATAATAAATTTTTCCACTTTGTGCTATCTTTTCCCCTTTTTGTGTGCTTTATTTTTTCTGTACCATTTCTTTTTTTTTTATTTATAAAAGTATTTGTGAGAGAAAAAAAGAAAAAAAGAAAAAATAAATAAAAACACGTGTTGCATTCTTATTGGAACGACCACAAATACGGGGATGATAATAAACTTTTCCACTTTGTAGTATATTTTCCCCTTTTTGTGTGTTTTTATTTTTTCTGTAACGTTTCTTTTCTTTTCTTTTCTTTCTCTCTCTCTATTGGAGAGAGAAACAAATAAAAAAATAAAAAAATACAAGTGTTGCATTCTTATTGGAAGGACCACAAATACGGGGATCATAATAAATTTTTCCACTTTGTGCTATCTTTTTCCCTTTTTGTGTGCTTAATTTTTTTTACCATTTTATTTCTTTCTCTCTCTATTGGAGAGAGAAAAAAATAAAAAAATAAAAAAATACAAGTGTTGCATTCTTATTGGAAGGAGCACAAATACGGGGATCATAATAAATTTTTCCACTTTGTGCTATCTTTTCCCCTTTTTGTGTGCTTTATTTTTTTTACCGTTTTTTTTTCTTTCTCTCTCTGTTGGAGAGAGAAAAAAAGAAAAACAAAAAAAATAAATACAAGTGTTGCATTCTTATTGTAAGGACCACAAATACGGGGATCATAATAAATTTTTTCACTTTGTGCTATCTTTTCCCCTTTTTGTGTGCTTATTTTTTTTTACCATTTTTTTTCTTTATCTCTCTATAGGAGAGAGAAAAAAAGAAAAAAAAAAAATAAATACAAGTGATGCATTCTTATTGGAAGGACCACAAATACGAGGATCATAATAAGTTTTAATAAATTTTTCCACTTTGTGCTTTTTTACCCCTTTTTGTGTGCTTTATTTTTTATGTACCATTTCTTTTCTTTTTTTTCTTTCTCTCTCTATTGGAGAGAGAAAAAATAAAAAAAATAAAAAGAATAAATAAATACAAGTGTTGCATTCTTATTGGAAGGACCACAAATACGGGGATCATAATAAATTTTTTCACTTTGTGCTATATTTTCCCCTTTTTGTGTGTTTTTATTTTTTCTGTAACGTTTCTTTTCTTTTCTTTTCTTTCTCTCTCTCTATTGGAGAGAGAAAAAAATAAAAAAATAAAAAAATAAAAAATAAATAAATACAAGTGTTGCATTCTTATTGGAAGGACCACAAATACGGGGATCATAATAAATTTTTCCACTTTGTGCTATCTTTTCCCCTTTTTGTGTGCTTTATTTTTTCTGTACCATTTCTTTTTTTTCGATCTCTCTCTATTGGACGGAGAAAAAAAGAAAAAAAAAATAAAAAAAAGAAATAAATGCAAGTGTTGCATTCTTATTGGAAGGACCACAAATACGGGGATCATAATAAATTTTTCCACTTTGTGCTATATTTTTCTCTTTTTGTGTGTTTTTATTTTTTTCTGTACCATTTCTTTTCTTTTCTTTTCTTTCTCTCTCTCTATTGGAGAGAAAAAAAAATAAAAAAATAAAAAATAAATAAATACAAGTGTTGCATTCTTATTGGAAGGACCACAAATACGGGGATCATAATAAATTTTTCCACTTTGTGCTATCTTTTCCCCTTTTTGTGTGCTTTATTTTTTCTGTACCATTTCTTTTTTTTTCTTTTTCTCTCTATTGGAGAGAGAAAAAAAGAAAAAAAAATAAATACAAGTGATGCATTCTTATTGGAAGGACCACAAATACGAGGATCATAATAAGTTTTAATAAATTTTTCCACTTTGTGCTTTTTTACCCCTTTTTGTGTGCTTTATTCTTTATGTACCATTTCTTTTCTTTTTTTTTCTTTCTCTCTCTATTGGAGAAATAAAAAAATAAAAAGAAAAAATAAATACAAGTGTTGTATTCTTAATGGAAGGACCACAATTACAGGAATCATAATAAATTTTTCCACTTTGTGCTATATTTTTCCCTTTTTGTGTGTTTTTATTTTTCTATACCATTTCTTTTCTTCTCTATTCTTTCTCTCTCTCTATTGGAGAGTGAAAAAAATAAAAAAAATAAAAAAATACAAGTGTTGCATTCTTATTGGAAGGACCAAAAATACGAAGAAAGACCACAAATACGGGGATAATAATAAATTTTTCCACTTTGTGCTATCTTTTCTCCTTGTTGTGTGCTTTATTTTTCTGTACCATTTCTTTTTTTTTCTTTCTCTATCTATTGGAGAGAGAAAAAAAGAAAAAGAAAATAAATACAAGTGTTACATTCTTATTGGAAGGACCACAAATACGGGGATCATAATAAATTTTTCCACTTTGTGCTATCTTTTCCCCTTCTTGTGTGCTTTATTTTTTCTGTACCATTTCTTTTTTTTTCTTTCTCTCTCTATTGCAGAGAGAAAAAAAGAAAAAAAAATAAATACAAATGTTGCATTCTTATTGGAAGGACCACAAATACGGGGATCATAATAAATTTTTCCACTTTGTGCTATCTTTTCCCATTCTTATGTGCTTTATTTTTTCTGTACCATTTCTTTTTTTTCTTTCTCTCTCTTTTGGAGAGAAAAAAATAGAAAAAAAATAAATACAAGTGTTGCATTCTTATTGGAAGGGCCACAAATACGGGGATCATAATAAATTTTTCCACTTTGTGCTATATTTTCCCCTTTTTGTGTGTTTTTATTTTTTCTGTACCATTTCTTTTCTTTTCTTTCTCTCTCTCTATTGGAGAGAAAAAAAAATAAAAAAATAAAAAATAAATAAATAAAAGTGTTGCATTCTTATTGGAAGGACCACAAATACGGGGAAAGACCACAAATACGAGGATCATAATAAATTTTTCCACTTTGTGCTATCTTTTCTCCTTGTTGTGTGCTTTATTTTTCTGTACCATTTCTTTTTTTTTCTTTCTCTATCTATTGGAGAGAGAAAAAAAGAAAAAGAAAATAAATACAAGTGTTACATTCTTATTGGAAGGACCACAAATACGGGGATCATAATAAATTTTTCCACTTTGTGCTATCTTTTCCCCTTCTTGTGTGCTTTATTTTTTCTGTACCATTTCTTTTTTTTTCTTTCTCTCTCTATTGCAGAGAGAAAAAAAGAAAAAAAAAATAAATACAAATGTTGCATTCTTATTGGAAGGACCACAAATACGGGGATCATAATAAATTTTTCCACTTTGTGCTATCTTTTCCCATTCTTGTGTGCTTTATTTTTTCTGTACCATTTCTTTTTTTTCTTTCTCTCTCTTTTGGAGAGAAAAAAATAGAAATAAAAATAAATACAAGTGTTGCATTCTTATTGGAAGGGCCACAAATACGGGGATCATAATAAATTTTTCCACTTTGTGCTATATTTTCCCCTTTTTGTGTGTTTTTATTTTTTCTGTACCATTTCTTTTCTTTTCTTTCTCTCTCTCTATTGGAGAGAAAAAAAATAAAAAAATAAAAAATAAATAAATAAAAGTGTTGCATTCTTATTGGAAGGACCACAAATACGGGGAAAGACCACAAATACGAGGATCATAATAAATTTTTCCACTGTGCTATCTTTTCTCCTTTTTGTGTGCTTTATTTTTTCTTTACCAATTCTTTTTTTTTCTTTCTCTATCTATTGGAGAGAGATAAAAAGAAAAAAGAAAATAAATACAAGTGTTACATTCTTATTGGAAGGACCACAAATACGGGGATCATAATAAATTTTTTCACTTTGTGCTATCTTTTCCCCTTTTTGTTTGCTTTATTTTTCTGTACCATTTCTTTATTTTCTCTTGCTCTCTCTATTGGAGAGAGAAAAAAAAATACAAGTGTTGCATTCTTATTGGAAGGACCACCAATACGGGGATCATAATAAATTTTTCCACTTTGTGCTATATTTCCCCTTTTTGTGTGTTTTTATTTTTTCTGTACCGTTTCGTTGCTTTTCTTTTCTTTCTTTCTCTCTATTGAAGATAGAAAAAAATAAAAATAAATAAATAAAAAATACAAGTGTTGCATTATTATTGGAAGGACCACAAATACGGGGATCATAATAAATTTTTCCACTTTGTGCTATCTTTCCCCTTTTTGTGTGTTTTATTTTTTTTTACCATTTTTTTCTTTATCTCTCTATTGGAGAGAGAAAAAAAAAAAAATAAATAAATACAAGTGTTGCATTCTTATGGGAAAGACAACAAATACGAGGATCATAATAAATTTTTCCACTTTGTGCTATCTTTTCCCCTTTTTGTGTGCTTTATTTTTTCTGTACAATTTTTTTTTTCTTTCTCTCTATTGGAGAGAGAGAAAAAGAAAAAAAGAAAAAATAAATAAAAACACGTGTTGCATTCTTATTGGAAGGACCACAAATACGGGGATTATAATAAAATTTTCCACTTTGTGCTATATTTTCCCCTTTTTGTGTTTTTTTATTTTTTCTGTACCATTTTTTTTCTTTTCTTTTCTTTTCTTTCTCTCTCTCTATTGGAGAGAAAAAAATAAAAAATAAATAAAGACAAGTGTTGCATTCTTATTGGAAGGACCACAAATACGGGGATCATAATAAATTTTTCCACTTTGTGCTATATTTCCCCTTTTTGTGTGTTTTTATTTTTTCTGTACCGTTTCGTTGCTTTTCTTTTCTTTCTTTCTCTATATTGAAGATAGAAAAAAATAAAAATAAAAAAATAAAAAATACAAGTGTTGCATTATTATTGGAAGGACCACAAATACGGGGATCATAATAAATTTTTCCACTTTGTGCTATCTTTTCCCCTTTTTGTGTGTTTTATTTTACCATATTTTTCTTTATCTCTCTATTGGAGAGAGAAAAAAATAAAATAAAAAATAAATACAAGTGTTGCATTCTTATGGGAAAGACAACAAATACGAGGATCATAATAAATTTTTCCTTTTTGTGCTATCTTTTCCCCTTTTTGTGTGCTTTATTTTTTCTGTACCATTTCTTTTTTTTCTTTCTCTCTATTGGAGAGAGAAAAAAAGAAAAAAAGAAAAAATAAATAAAAACACGTGTTGCATTCTTATTGGAAGGACCACAAATACGGGGATTATAATAAAATTTTCCACTTTGTGCTATATTTTCCCCTTTTTGTGTTTTTTTATTTTTTCTGTACCATTTTTTTTTCTTTTCTTTTCTTTTCTTTCTCTCTCTCTATTGGAGAGAAAAAAATAAAAAATAAATAAAGACAAGTGTTGCATTCTTATTGGAAGGACCACAAATACGGGGATCATAATAAATTTTTCCACTTTGTGCTATCTTTTCCCCTTTTGTGTGTTTTTATTTTTTCTGTACCATTTCTTTTCTTTTCTTTTCTTTTCTTTCTCTCTCTACTGGAGAGAGAAAAAAATAAAAAAATAAAAAATAAATAAATACAAGTGTTGTATTCTTATTGGAAGGACCACAAATACGGGGATCATAATAAATTTTTCCACTTTGTGCTATCTTTTTCCCTTTTTGTGTGCTTCATTTTTTTTTACCATTTTTTTTTCTTTCTCTCTCTATTGGAGAGAGAAAAAAATAAAAAAATAAAAAATAGAAAATAAAAAAATACATGTGTTGCATTCTTATTGGAAGGACCACAAATACGGGGATCATAATAAATTTTTCCACTTTGTGCTATCTTTTCCCCTTTTTGTGTGCTTTATTTTTTTTACCGTTTTTTTTTTCTCTCTCTGTTGGAGAGAGAAAAAAAGAAAAACAAAAAAATAAATACAAGTGTTGCATTCTTATTGGAAGGACCACAAATACGGGGATCATAATAAATTTTTTCACTTTGTGCTATCTTTTCCCCTTTTTGTGTGCTTATTTTTTTTTACCATTTTTTTTCTTTATCTCTCTATAGGAGAGAGAAAAAAAGAAAAAAAAAATAAATACAAGTGATGCATTCTTATTGGAAGGACCACAAATACGAGGATCATAATAAGTTTTAATAAATTTTTCCACTTTGTGCTTTTTTACCCCTTTTTGTGTGCTTTATTTTTTATGTACCATTTCTTTTCTTTTTTTTTCTTTCTCTCTCTATTGGAGAGAGAAAAAAATAAAAAAAATAAAAAGAAAAAATAAATACAAGTGTTGTATTCTTAATGGAAGGACCACAATTACGGGAATCATAATAAATTTTTCCACTTTGTGCTATATTTTTCCCTTTTTGTGTGTTTTTATTTTTCTATACCATTTCTTTTCTTTTCTTTTCTTTCTCTCTCTCTATTGAAGAGAAAAAAATAGAAAATAAATAAATACAAGTGTTGCATTCTTATTGGAAGGACCACAAATACGGGGATCATAATAAACTTTTCCACTTTGTAGTATATTTTCCCTTTTTTGTGTGTTTTTATTTTTTCTGTAACGTTTCTTTTCTTTTCTTTTCTTTCTCTCTCTCTATTGGAGAGAGAAAAAAATAAAAAAATAAAAAAATAAAAAATAAAAAAATACAAGTGTTGCATTCTTATTGGAAGGACCACAAATACGGGGATCATAATAAATTTTTCCACTTTGTGCTATCTTTTTCCCTTTTTGTGTGCTTAATTTTTTTTACCATTTTATTTCTTTCTCTCTCTATTGGAGAGAGAAAAAAATAAAAAAATAAAAAAATAGAAAATAAAAAAATACAAGTGTTGCATTCTTATTGGAAGGACCACAAATACGGGGATCATAATAAATTTTTCCACTTTGTGTTATCTTTTCCCCTTTTTGTGTGCTTTATTTTTTTTACCGTTTTTTTTTTTTCTCTCTCTGTTGGAGAGAGAAAAAAAGAAAAACAAAAAAAATAAATACAAGTGTTGCATTCTTATTGGAAGGACCACAAATACGGGGATCATAATAAATTTTTTCACTTTGTGCTATCTTTTCCCCTTTTTGTGTGCTTATTTTTTTTTACCATTTTTTTTCTTTATCTCTCTATAGGAGAGAGAAAAAAAGAAAAAAGTAAAAATAAATACAAGTGATGCATTCTTATTGGAAGGACCACAAATACGAGGATCATAATAAGTTTTAATAAATTTTTCCACTTTGTGCTTTTTTACCCCTTTTTGTGTGCTTTTTTTTTCTTTCTCTCTCTATTGGAGAGAGAAACAAATAAAAAAAATAAAAAGAATAAATAAATACAAGTGTTGCATTCTTATTGGAAGGACCACAAATACGGGGATCATAATAAATTTTTTCACTTTGTGCTATATTTTCCCCTTTTTGTGTGTTTTTATTTTTTCTGTAACGTTTCTTTTCTTTTCTTTTCTTTCTCTCTCTCTAATGGAGAGAGAAAAAAATAAAAAAATAAAAAAATAAAAAATAAATAAATACAAGTGTTGCATTCTTATTGGAAGGACCACAAATACGGGGATCATAATAAATTTTTCCACTTTGTGCTATCTTTTCCCCTTTTTGTGTGCTTTATTTTTTCTGTACCATTTCTTTTTTTTTCGATCTCTCTCTATTGGACGGAGAAAAAAAGAAAAAAAAAAGAAAAAAAAGAAATAAATGCAAGTGTTGCATTCTAATTGGAAGGACCACAAATACGGGGATCATAATAAATTTTTCCACTTTGTGCTATATTTTTCTCTTTTTGTGTGTTTTTATTTTTTTCTGTACCATTTCTTTTCTTTTCTTTTCTTTCTCTCTCTCTCATTGGAGAGAGAAAAAAATAAAAAAATAAAAAATAAATAAATACAAGTGTTGCATTCTTATTGGAAGGACCACAAATACGGGGATCATAATAAATTTTTCCACTTTGTGCTATCTTTTCCACTTTTTGTGTGCTTTATTTTTTCTGTACCATTTCTTTTTTTTCTTTCTCTCTCTCTATTGCAGAGAGAAAAAAAGAAAAAAAATAAATACAAGTGTTGCATTCTTATTGGAAAAACCACAAATACGGGGATCGTAATAAATTTTTCGACTTTGTAAAATCTTTTTCCCTTTTTGTGTGCTTTATTTTTCTGTACCATTTCTTTTTTTTTCTTTCTCTTTATTATAGAGAGAAAAAAAGAAAAAAGAAAATAAATACAAGTGTTACATTCTTATTGGAAGGACCACAAATACGGGGATCATAATAAATTTTTCCACTTTGTGTTATTTTTCCCCTTTTTGTGTGCTTTATTTTTTCTGTACCATTTCTTTTTTTTTCTTTCTCTCTGTATTGGAGAGTGAAAAAATAAAAAAATAAAAAAAAATAAATACAAGTGTTGCATTCTTATTGGAAGGTCCACAAATATGGGGATCATAATAAATTTTTCCACATTGTGCTATCTTTTCCCCTTTTGTGTGCTTTATTTTTTCTGTACCATTTCTTTTCTTTTCTTTTTCTTTCTCTCTCTATTGGAGAGAAAAAAAAAAAGAAATACAAGTGTTGCATTCTTATTGGAAGGACCACAAATACGGGGATCATAATAAATGTTTCCTCTTTGTGCTATCTTTTCCCCTTTTTGTGTGCTTTATTTTTTCTGTACCATTTCTTTTTTTTCTTTCCCTCTCTCTATTGCAGAGAAAAAAAAAGAAAAAAATATAAATACAAGGTTTGCATTCTTATTGGAAGGACCACAAATACGGGGATCATAATAAATTTTTCCACTTTGTGCTATATTTTCCCGTTTTGTGTGCTTTATTTTTTCTGTACCATTTCTTTTTTTTCTTTTTCTCTCTATTGGAGAGAGAAAAAAAGAAAAATAAAAAACATAAATACAAGTGTTGCATTCTTATTGGAAGGACCACAAATACGAGGATCATAATAATTTTAATAAATTTTTCCACTTTGTGCTATCTTTTCCCCTTTTTGTGTACTTTATTTTTTCTGTACCATTTCTTTTTTTTTCTTTCTCTCTCTATGGGAGAGAGAAATAAAGAAAAAAAAGAAAAGAAAAATTAAATACAAATGTTGCATTCTTCTTTGAAGCACCACTAATACGGGGATCGTAATAAATTTTTCCACTTTGTAAAATCTTTTTCCCTTTTTGTGTGCATTATTTTTCTGTACCATTTCTTTTTTTTCTTTCTCTTTATTATAGAGAGAAAAAAAGAAAAAAGAAAATAAATACAAGTGTTACATTCTTATTGGAAGGACCACAAATACGGGGATCATAATAAATTTTTCCACTTTGTGCTATTTTTCCCCTTTTTGTGTGCTTTATTTTTTCTGTACCATTTCTTTTTTTTTCTTTCTCTCTGTATTGGAGAGAGAAAAAAAGAAAAAAAAATAAATACAAGTGTTGCATTCTTATTGGAAGGTCCACAAATATGGGGATCATAATAAATTTTTTCACATTGTGCTATCTTTTCCCCTTTTGTGTGCTTTATTTTTTCTGTACCATTTCTTTTCTTTTCTTTTTCTTTCTCTCTCTATTGGAGAGAGAAAAAAAGAAAAAAAATAAATACAAGTGTTGCATTCTTATTGGAAGGACCACAAATACGGGGATTTAAATTTTTCCACTTTGTGCTATCTTTTCCCCTTTTTGTGTGCTTTATTTTTGTACCATTTCTTTTGTTTTCTTTCTCTCTCTCTCTTGCAGAGAGAAAAAAAGAAAAAAAAATTAAACACAAGTGTTGCATTCTTATTGGAAGGACCACAAATACGGGGATCATAATAAATTTTTCCACTTTGTGCTATCTTTTCCCCTTCTTGTGTGCTTTATTTTTTCTGTACCATTTCTTTTTTCTCTTTCTCTCTCTATTGGAGAGAAAAAAATAGAAAAAAAAATAAATACAAGTGTTACATTCTTATTGGAAGGACCACAAATACGGGGATCATAATAAATTTTTCCACTTTGTGCTATTTTTCCCCTTTTTGTGTGCTTTATTTTTTCTGTACCATTTCTTTTTTTTTCTTTCTCTCTGTATTGGAGAGAGAAAAAAAGAAAAAAAAAATACAAGTGTTGCATTCTTATTGGAAGGTCCACAAATATGGGGATCATAATAAATTTTTCCACATTGTGCTATCTTTTCCCCTTTTGTGGGCTTTATTTTTTCTGTACCATTTCTTTTCTTTTCTTTTTCTTTCTCTCTCTATTGGAGAGAGAAAAAAAAAGAAATATAAGTGTTGCATTCTTATTGGAAGGACCACAAATACGGGGATCATAATAAATTTTTCCACTTTGTGCTATCTTTTCCCCTTTTTGTGTGCTTTATTTTTTCTGTACCATTTCTTTTGTTTTCTTTCTCTCTCTCTCTTGCAGAGAGAAAAAAAGAAAAAAAAATTAAACACAAGTGTTGCATTCTTATTGGAAGGACCACAAATACGGGGATCATAATAAATTTTTCCACTTTGTGCTATCTTTTCCCCTTCTTGTGTGCTGTATTTTTTCTGTACCATTTCTTTTTTTTCTTTCTCTCTCTATTGGAGAGAAAAAAATAGAAAAAAAAATAAATACAAGTGTTGCATTCTTATTGGAAGGACCACAAATACGGGGATCATAATAAATTTTTCCACTTTGTGCTATCTTTTCCCGTTTTGTGTGCTTTATTTTTTCTGTACCATTTCTTTTTTTTCTTTTTCTCTCTATTGGAGAGAAAAAAAAAGAAAAATAAAAAACATAAATACAAGTGTTGCATTCTTATTGGAAGGACCACAAATACGGAGATCATAATAAATTTTTCACTTTGTGCTATTTTTCCCCTTTTTGTGTACTTTATTTTTTCTGTACCATTTCTTTTTTTTTCTTTCTCTCTCTATGGGAGAGAAAAAAAAAGAAAAAAAAGAAAAAGAAAAATTAAATACAAATGTTGCATTCTTATTTGAAGCACCACTAATACGGGGATCGTAATAAATTTTTCCACTTTGTAAAATCTTTTTCCCTTTTTGTGTGCTTTATTTTTCTGTACCATTTCTTTTTTTTCTTTCTCTTTATTATAGAGAGAAAAAGAGAAAAAAGAAAATAAATACAAGTGTTACATTCTTATTTGAAGGACCACAAATACGGGGATCATAATAAATTTTTCCACTTTGTGCTATTTTTCCCCTTTTTGTGTGCTTTATTTTTTCTGTACCATTTCTTTTTTTTCTTTCTCTCTGTATTGGAGAGAGAAAAAAATAAAAATAAATAAATACAAGTGTTGCATTCTTATTGGAAGGTCCACAAATATGGGGATCATAATAAATTTTTCCACATTGTGCTATCTTTTCCCCTTTTGTGTGCTTTATTTTTTCTGTACCATTTCTTTTCTTTTCTTTTTCTTTCTCTCTCTATTGGAGAGAGAAAAAAAAAGAAATACAAGTGTTGCATTCTTATTGGAAGGACCACAAATACGGGGATCATAATAAATTTTTCCACTTTGTGCTATCTTTTCCCCTTTTGTGTGCTTTATTTTTTCTGTACCATTTCTTTTGTTTTCTTTCTCTCTCTCTCTTGCAGAGAGAAAAAAAGAAAAAAAAAATTAAACACAAGTGTATTATTCTTATTGGAAGGACCACAAATACGGGGATCATAATAAATTTTTCCACTTTGTGCTATCTTTTCCCCTTCTTGTGTGCTTTATCTTTTCTGTACCATTTCTTTTTTTTCTTTCTCTCTCTATTGGAGAGAAAAAAATAGAAAAAAAAATAAATACAAGTGTTGCATTCTTATTGGAAGGACCACAAATACGAGGATCATAATAAATTTTTCCACTTTGTGCTATCTTTTCCCCTTTTTGTGTGCTTTATTTTTTCTGTACCATTTCTTTTTTCTCTTTTTCTCTCTATTGGAGAGAGAAAAAAAGAAAAAAAAAATAAATACAAGTGATGCATTCTTATTGGAAGGACCACAAATACGAGGATCATAATAAGTTTTAATAAATTTTTCCACTTTGTGCTTTTTTACCCCTTTTTGTGTGCTTTATTCTTTATGTACCATTTCTTTTCTTTTTTTTTCTTTCTCTCTCTATTGGAGAAATAAAAAAATAAAAAGAAAAAATAAATACAAGTGTTGTATTCTTAATGGAAGGACCACAATTACGGGAATCATAATAAATTTTTCCACTTTGTGCTATATTTTTCCCTTTTTGTGTGTTTTTATTTTTCTATACCATTTCTTTTCTTTTCTTTTCTTTCTCTCTCTCTGTTGCTTCTTATTGGAGAGAAAAAAATAAAAAAATAAAAAAATAAATAAATACAAGTGTTGCATTCTTATTGGAAGGACCACAAATACGGGGATCATAATAAATTTTTCCACTTTGTGCTATCTTTTCCCCTTCTTGTGTGCT
>NW_026895800.1:0-18756 GCF_033153095.1 Gastrolobium bilobum | reverse complement strand
AGAACCCTGAAGACTTGCAATACTTGGATTCAGATACATCCCAAATTAAAATAATAAATGATATGGTTATTAAATTAATATTATAAATAAATTTCAAGTTTGTATTTTGTATTTTTGAATTTTCTGAAATTCGAGAATGGTAAATTTATTATCATTAATTATAGTTGGTGATTAATTTTTTCTTTCCTTTTTTAAGAAAGATTCAAGTATTAGATATAATTTGTAATTTTTGAATTATTTCTTAAAATATTAATCAATCAATAATCAATTGTAACCATTGTGATTAAAAAAAACATATTTTAATTAATTTTTGAAATTTGTTATTGGCTAGGGTGATTAAATTACGAAATCCGTCTCATAAGATTGACATGCCACTTGAAACTTGCACGGATCATACGAGACTGGTTTTGTATAACAGATGAACGTTTGATAGGATTATGCACAATTGCACATCCATTGCAAAAATGTCAAATTTATTTCCATTAATCATAGTTGATGATTAATTTTTTCTTTCCTCTTTTAAGAAAAGTTTAAAGTTTAAAATTTAAGATATTTAAATTCTTACTTAAAAAAAGAAAAAAATCGATAATCAAATCATAAATTTAAAAATATCAATAATCAAATCAAATAAATCAATAGCCAATAATCAATTGTAAACTGTGTATTCTTTTTAAAAAAAATACTAGTTTAATTCACTTTTAGAACCCTAAGTAAACAAATTGCCAACAATGGGAAGATTATTATGACTAATGAGCAGTTGGAAACTATGAGGAAACAAATCGCAGCTTATGCCAACATTTCAGAGCAACTACTTCAGAAGCACAAAACATTTTCAGTAGTCAGTGACTTAGTATATGTCCCTTGGTTATTGATTTATTTGATTTGATTATTGATAATTTTTAAATTTATGATTTGATTATTGATTTATTTCTTTTTTTAATTAAGAATTTAAATATCTTAAATTTTAAATTTTAAAGTTTTCTTAAAAAAGGAAAAAAAAATTAATCATCAACTATAATTAATGTGCATAATCCTATCAAACGTTCATCTGTTATACAAAATCAGTCTCGTATGATCCGTGCAAGTTTCAAGTGGCATGTCAATCTTATGAGACTGATTTCGTAATTTAATCACCCTAGCCAATAACGCATTTCAAAAATTAATTAAAATATGTTTTTTTTTTAAATCGCACTGGTTACAATTGATTATTCATTGATTGATTGATTTGATTATTGATTGATTGATTTTTTAAGAAATAATTCAAATATTAAAAATTATATCTAATACTTGAATCTTTCTTAAAAAAAGGAAAGAAAAATTAACCACCAACTATAAATCTATAATTAATGATAATAAATTTACCATTCTCGAATTTCAAAAAATTTAAAAATACAAAATACAAACTTGAAATTTATTTATAATATTAATTTAAGGAAAAAGTATTTCTCCAGTCACCGGAGACAAAGTTATCTCCAATGAGCTCAAAACGATATCGTTTTGGGTTATAAGATTAAAAAATTATAATTATAAAGACTAATATAACCCTGCAATATATTATAATTACAAAAACACCTTGATTTTCGCCACAAAACGACGTCGTTTTAAGCTCACTGGAGATAACTTTATCTCCAGTAAATGGAGAAATCCTTTACCCTTAATTTTATAACCATATCATTTATTATTTTAATTATTATTTAATAACTATTATTTATAATGCTAGTCGATAATTATACAAAATAAGAAAATAAAATAAAATTTGAGATGAATAATGTGCATGTGCATAATTCTATCTAACACCCATCTCTTATACAAAACCAGTCTGGTATAATTCATGCAAATTTCATCTGTACCTTGTCAATCATATGAGATTGATTTTGGATATAGTCATAGTAAACATAAGGTTTTAAAAGTGAATTAAACTAGTATTTTTTTTTAAAAAGAATACACAGGTTAAAATTGATTATGCACATTATTGATTTATTTGATTTGATTATTGATATTTTTTAAATTTATGATTTGATTATTGATTTATTTCTTTTTTTAAGTAAGAATTTAAAATCTTAAATTTTAAATTTAAACTTTTCTTAAAAAAGGAAAGAAAAAATTAATCATCAACTATAATTAATGGAAATAAATTTGACATTTATTATAAATTAGTATTAAATTTATGTTGTTAAAAAATAACTGATATAGTTGATGATTAATTATTAAAAAATAATTCAAATATTAAAAAATTATATCTAATACTTGAATCTTTCTTAAAGAAAGGAAAGAAAAAATTAAGCACCAACTATAATTAATGATAATAAATTTACCATTCTGGAATTTCAAAAAATTTAAAAATACAAAATACAAACTTGAAATTTATTTATAATATTTATTTAATAACCATATCATTTATTATTTTAATAATTATTATTTATAATACTAATCGATAATTATACGAAATAAGAAAATAAAATAAAATTTGGGATGAATAATGCGCATGTGCATAATTCTATCTAACACGCATCTCTTATACAAAACCAGGCTTGTATGATTCATGCAGATTTCATTTGAACCTTGTCAATCATATGAGATTGATTTTGGATATAGTCATAGTAAACATAAGGTTTTAAAAGTGAATTAAACTAGTATTTTTTTTAAAAAGAATACACAGGTTAAAATTGATTATTGGTTATTGATTTATTTGATTTGATTATTGATATTTTTTAAATTTATGATTTGATTATTGATTTATTTCTTTTTTTAAGTAAGAATTTAAATATCTTAAATTTTAAATTTAAACTTTTCTTAAAAGAGGAAAGAAAAAATTAATCATCAACTATAATTAATGGAAATAAATTTGACATTTGTGCAAGATAATAACCATTAATTTAATACTAATTTATAATAAATGTCAAATTTATTTCCATTAATTATAGTTGATGATTAATTTTTTCTTTCCTTTTTAAAATAAAGTTTAAAATTTAAAATTTAAGATATTTAAATTCTTACTTCAAAAAAGAAATAAATCAATAATTAAATCATAAATTTAAAAAATATCAATAATCAAATCAAATAAATCAATAACCAATAATCAATTGTGACCTGTGTATTCTTTTAAAAAAAAATACTAGTTTAATTCACTTTTAAAATTTGTTATTGGCCTTACGTTTACTATAACTGTATCCGAAATCAATCTCATATGATTGACATGATACAGATGAAATTTGCATGAATCGTACGAGACTACTGATTTTGTATAAGAGATGAAGGTTTGATAGGATTATACACATGCACGTTATTCATCCCAAATTTTATTTTGTTATATTTTATTTTCTTATTTCGTTAAATTATCAATTAGCGTTATAAATAATTATTATTATATAATAATTAAAATAAAAAATATTATTATTTTTAGTTTAAAAAGTTAGTATTAAATTTATTTTGTTAAAAAATAAATAAATTTCAGGCTTGAATTTTGAATTTTGAATTTTTTTAAATTTGAAAATGGTAAATTTAGCATCATTAATTATAATTGACGATTTAGTTTTTCTTTCCTTTTTTTTAAAAAATATTCAAATATTAGATATAATTTGAATTCTTTCCTAAAAGTAGAAATAAATTAATTATCATAACTATATTAATTATTCATTTATAAAATGAATTTAATGCTAATTTTGAAAAAAAGGGCATATACTGAGTCACTGACTACTGTAAACAGCTCCCTGCCTCCATATGCTATATATTTGTTTTGGTCTATAAATGTTAATTTTTCAGACAAACCTTGATTGCTGAATTTTCTATCTCTTCCTCAAGGACAGTCATGCAGCATAGACAGATAGTGAATCTGATGGAATGGCAGAAACAGGTTCAGAATGAGAATGTTGATGCCAACAATGGGAAGGTTACGATGACTGACGAGCAGTTGGAAACTCTAAGTAAACAAATTGCCAACAATGGAAAGATTATTATGACTAATGAGCAGTTGGAAACTCTGAGGAAACAAATCGCAGCTTATGCCAACATTTCAGAGCAACTACTCCAGAAGCACAAAACACTCTCAGTTCAGCGCAATCTTACAGGTCTTTCTTTCATTTTCATTTTGCAACTTCTTCTTCTTTGTAGAAATGCTTAGTTACCACCTTATCATAATTCTCCAATATTTAGTACTCTAGGACGACCTCATTTTGTTCTCCAAAATCATTTCTTTTGTGAAAACTTTTATACATTGAGTTTGTCTGACAATGTATTTATTTGTATTCCTCCTTCAATTTTCTACTTTTAGCCATCAACTTTTAAGTTTGAAAAACGATTAAATGTAAGCCACTGATAAAGTTTGTGGATTCCAATTGAGGAGCACATTTTGTACGTAATGGGTATTCTCTTATCAAAAAAGGACAAAAAAATGAATATAGGAGGAAATAATTACAAAGACAGAGATGACGTAAATGTACCGAAATACTCACTATTCTCGTATTAGCATCGAAAATATTTTGCTTTTTTTCCTTGCATTTTGCTTTGGCTAACTAATACTTTGGCTTATTTTTTTTATTTTTTTCAGTTACAGAGCAGAAACCTAGTGCAGTGGGAAATGTATGCAGTGACCCATTGATGTCAAATACAAAATGTCATGGTGGTCACATACCCAGAAAAATAAAACCTGGTTGATTTTTTCCTTGCATTTTGCTTTGGCTAACTAATATCGTTGGGTTATTTTTTTTATTTTTTTCAGTTACCGAGCAGAAACCTAGTGGAATAGTGGGAGATATATGCAGTGACCCATTAACCCACAAGAGGTGGACTCCAACACTCAAGCAGCTTTAGATTCTTGGGCGAATATTTGAGGAGGGGAAGGGGAAGGGAATTACAAACAAGGAAAAAATCATGGAGATAACTGCTGAACTGAGCCAGCATGGCCAAATATCTGAAAGAAATGTTTATAATTGGTTTCAGAACAAGCGAGCTCGACTGAAAAGAAAACAGCATAGTGTGACAGAGGGTAGCACTGAATCAGAAATAGAGAAGGAGGAATATCAGTCCCAACCTAATGTAACTACAGAACTGAGCCAGCATGGCCAAACATCTGAAAGAAATGTTTATAATTGCTTTCAGAACAAGCGAGCTCGACTAAAAGAAAACAGCATAATTTGACAGAGGGTAGCACTGAAAGAGAAGGAGGAATATCAGTCCCAACCTAATGCAACTACAGGGGATAAACAATTGTGCTTTCAGAACCCTGAAGACTTGCAATACTTGGATTCAGATTCTTACATACCATATTCCATGTTCTGATAAATAATAATTATTAAATAATAATTAAAATAATAAATGATATGGTTATTAAATTAATATTATAAATAAATTTCAAGTTTGTATTTTGTATTTTTGAATTTTCTGAAATTCGAGATCAGATGATTTGTGTCCGGTGTCTGTTTTTGATGAGGTGCCATCAAACACAAGTATGTAAAATCTTCATTAGCTATAATTTTTTATGAGCTCATTTGGTACATCTACATAGTAAAGTTATTTGTTAATGTGTTTTTGAATTTTTACGAGTTACAATTTTTTTTTTTTTCAGGAAGTGACTATCTAGTGGAGAAACCGAAGCACCTGGGAGTTCCAAATTATAACAGAAAGCTGGAGACTACATTTTGGAGGGGTGACATTTATTGAATCATCTAGCTGTAAAGAACCAGGATTGTGGTGGTTGGGCTTGTGCTCATGAGAAATCAAATTGAACCAATGAAAACTTGGTAACTTAAAACTCTTTAATTAGCCATCCTTTTGTGAGTAGCTCTAAAATACCTGGATTCATTTGTCTTGAATATTTTTCTGATTATGTGTTATTGAATTACAGCTTTGATATAATTCTCCTTATATACAAATTGGTGTTTTATGCTGACATGTCATAGTTTAATGTCAAGGTGTACGTTAACCTTGAATAAATTTGAGGCATTCAAGTTTTGTTCCGAGGTATACGTCTAGTGATTCTTAAAATTTGTGTGATGATAAAGTTAAAGACATACATAAAGTGTTAGTGAAAATCCATAAAGGGGTGACTGGCGAGAAAATAACAAAAATTTGGGTATAATCAAATCGCCATATTACCATACTAAATCCATACAAAAGAAGAGAATGTGTTGGTTTAGTATTGCAGTCACCTCTATGAAACTTTGCGGGACAAGATTGATTTTAGAGCAGTCTATGAAGCAATGGCTTTACTAAAGATATCCCGTACAATAAATATATCTCATTTGGTATAAGGTAATATTGTTTTTATAATATTATATTAATTTAAGATATTAATTAATAATATTTATATTTTAGAACCATTGACTTGTGAATAGGATATGCGGACTTTAATTAATCAAATACGGACCGGTTAGTGTGGATTTGGATGGGCAAACCCATTGGAGTTTACTTATACGCACATTATATGCACAACTTTTTTTTGTTTGTTTTGGTAAATACGCACAACTTTATAAGGGTGGTGGTTTTCAATCACATAGAAATTTAAAGGTTATTACATTAAGTTAATGGAGTCGATAATTTCGTATACTCGATGTTATGAATTCCAAACGAATTATCCCTTTAACAATCTCTAAACATGTATACTTTTTGGGTATTCTAAATTAATAATGAACTATGGAATTAAGGATTAATTTCAATAAGTCACCTACTAAGAATTCTATAAAAATTTTAATACTTGACACATACCCCGGGCAAGTTTTTGTAAGGTTAACCCTCAGAATAATTATTCTTAGGTTTAAAGTTCAAAAAAAATATTTGTTAAAACACTCCTTTCATCATAAACTCTAAAATAAAGTATAATTTTGACTTCAACTACTATTTTTTTAATATATTTATTGAATCATCAATTATTCAACTAATCAAGTTCAAGCACAACATTTGTCATAACCCTAATCTATTTTAGGCTAATAGTACTTACAATTAAAGTTATTGTAATTTATGAGAGTTGACGAGATTCGTCATTATATTGTATTTACGGAAATAAATTAAAAACCACATATTCCTCTTATTACCCTTTTCAATTTGATGTAATATTTGGCGCCAATCCCATGGTAACATCCACCATATCATAAAGTATCAAAGACAGAATAACAACGGAACACCGTATTCATCATGATGCTATTAGTGTTAATAACTATGTTGCCTGTAACTTTATGACACCATATAAATTATAAATATTGAATAGCACGATACAAACAAGACAATGAGTATACGTTATATTGGGAGATAATTATGTAGGAAATTGTTTCCCTCAACTCGATGTGGAAGCGTTTGCAAGTTAGAGTTAAGAGCTCGGCAATGTCTGCTTGAGTCATCAGGTCGTCTTGCGCAGCGAAATATTTTTTTTTTGCAGAAGAGAGAGATAGAGAAGAATACAATCAAATTGTTTAATGTGAGAAAACTTTCTTCAATATGAAGAAGTAAAAACCCACTGACACTAGTCCAGAATCAAACTTTCACTATGAATAATGGGTTACAATTAATCAAACTTCACCAAAAAATGGTGGTACACTCAAACTTTCCTAAGGAGATCTAACACTCAAGCTTTTCCCTAGAGGTGCTCACAAATTTTAAGCTCTAAGCTTTTCTTCAAGTCTTTAACCCCTCACTCTCACACACCACAAACTTATATAGAGGAGGAAGAGAAATTCTAAAAGTAATTATGGAACATAGGGAGACAAGGGTACAACCTTGAGCAACTCAAAGGTGTGCTCTTGAGTCTTGTGCAGCATTAAAAGAAGGAATAACTTCCAACAAATCACCTCCTTCTGACTTCAATGTGTTGGCATTAGCAGCAACCCGACACTGTTACAGCAGTCTTCGAATTTCTTGCTGGTACCGGTTTAGTCATCATGTTGAACCAATTCAGGTCGGTGTGCACCTTGACGAGTTCGAGTTGTCCACCATCCACCACATCCTGGATCTAGTGATACCTCACATCAATATGTTTAGTGAGGAAGTGATAGGTCGAGTTCTTCGCTAGATGAATAGAGCTTTGATTGTCACATTTCAGCTCGTGCTTGTCTTGATTATGACCGAGTTCAGAGAGAAACTTCTTCATCCATAATAATTCCTTACAAGCCTCAGTGCTATGTATTCGGCCTCGCTTGTTGAAAGTGCCACACATTTCTTTAGTTTTGATTGCCAGGAGACAACTCTTCCTGTAAATGTCATCAAATAACCAGTAGTCGACTTCCTAGAGTCGGCATTTTCCCCTAAGTCAGCATCCATAAAGCCCACTAGCTCGACCTTACCTTCTCCAAAGCGGAGGCATAAACTTTTTGTTCCTCTGAGATACTTGAAGATCCACTTCACTGCTTTTCAGTGTTCTTTGTCGGGGTTGGGCAGATATCGGCTCACAATTCCAATTGCATACGCCAAGTTGGGTTTCGTAAAAACCATTGCATACATCAATCTTTATGTGGATTAGTATGGGATCTTTAGCATCTCGTCTTTTTCTTCATCAGATCTGGGGCACTGCTTCTGGCTCAGCTTTATGTGTCCGGACAAGGGGGTGCTCACTATTTTGACTTTGTCCATGCTAAATCTTTTCAGGATCTTCTCTATGTATTTTTATTGACTTAGCCACAGTAGCTTTCTATGTCGGTCTCTAACAATTTTGATTCCAAGTATTTGCTTTGCAAGGCTGAGGTCCTTCATCGCGAAGGATGAGCTCAACGCCTTCTTCAGGGTGGCTATTCTCTATTGTTTTGTCCTACAATAAGCATATTGTCAATGTATAAAAGAAAAATTAAAAAATCTCCAACTTCATACCTCTTGACAAACACGCAATGGTCGGCTTTAGTCTTCACAAACCTGTGATCGGTCATAAAAGATTCAAATTTCTTGTACCAATGCTGAGGTGCTTGTTTAAAGCCATATAGGCTCTTATTCAAACGACAGACCAAGTCTTCTTTTCCTGGAGCTTGAAACCCTTCAGGTTGCTCCATATAAATTTCCTCTTCAAGGTCGCCGTGAAGGAATGTCGTCTTCACACCCATCTGTTATACTTCGAGGTCCATTGATGCCACCATGGCTAACATGGTTTGGATCGAAGTCATTTTCACAACAAAAGAGAAAATCTCCTCAAAACCAACTCCTTTCTTTTGATTGCAGCCTTTCACCATAATCCTGGCCTTGTATCCCGGCTTCTGGCTGTTTTCCTCATGCTTAATTTTGTAAACCCACTTGTTCTTCAGAGCTCGTCTTCCTTGAGGTAGCTTGGTCAACTCACAATTCTGATTTTCATCCAAGGACTTTATCTCATCCTACATTGCCTTCTCCCATTCAATCTTGTTTGAGCTCGTCATGGCTTCATCATAACCTTGTGGTTCACTGTTGCGGATCTAGCAAGTGTACTAGTCGAACAAAATAAAATGATGAGTAAAGATCGTTCCCACGAGGATTTGTGTCAAGCACCGACTAACCATATATACTTGAGTTGAATCAAACAAAAGTTCATAGATTGCATAGATTTCTTGTCACCAGAAACTACACTGAATTGAATTAAAACTTGATAAATAAATAAAATGTAAATTATAATGTAAACAAGTAGTCAGATGTCAATTTCCCTCAACAATAAACTCATGTAAAAATCGATCATATGATGAATTCTCTTTCATGTGATGTTAATCAACCTTTTACTTATCATCAAGATGTAATCCCTTACTACCCTGATAGATACATTAATCAGAAACCCCAATCCCTTGGTGATTTCTTTCTTAATACATGCATTAAACACTAAGGTCTTAAGATTACATCAGAATTCTAGCATCAATCCCTTGAATACTAGAATCCTAATGATGAAATTGCCAGATATAGGAGTAGTGTAAACATTCCTGTTCTACACTACTCCCTTAGTAGAAAGACTGGTTTTGTATAAGAGATAGGTGTTAGATTGAATTATGCACATGCACATTATTCATCCCAAATTTTATTTTATTTTCTTATTTCGTATAATTATCGATTAGCATTATAAATAATAATTATTAAATAATAATTAAAATAATAAATGATATGGTTATTAAATTAATATTATAAATAAATTTCAAGTTTGTATTTTGTATTTTTGAATTTTCTGAAATTCGAGAATGGTAAATTTATTATCATTAATTATAGTTGGTGATTAAATTTTTCTTTCCTTTTTTAAGAAAGATTCAAGTATTAGATATAATTTGTAATTTTTGAATTATTTCTTAAAATATTAATCAATCAATAATCAATTGTAACCATTGTGATTAAAAAAAACATATTTTAATTAATTTTTGAAATTTGTTATTGGCTAGGGTGATTAAATTACGAAATCCGTCTCATAAGATTGACATGCCACTTGAAACTTGCACGGATCATACGAGACTGATTTTGTATAACAGATGAACGTTTGATAGGATTATGCACAATTGCACATCCATTGCAAAAATGTCAAATTTATTTCCATTAATCATAGTTGATGATTAATTTTTTCTTTCCTCTTTTAAGAAAAGTTTAAAGTTTAAAATTTAAGATATTTAAATTCTTACTTAAAAAAAGAAAAAAATCGATAATCAAATCATAAATTTAAAAATATCAATAATCAAATAAAATAAATCAATAGCCAATAATCAATTGTAAATTGTGTATTCTTTTTAAAAAAAATACTAGTTTAATTCACTTTTAAAACCCTAAGTAAACAAATTGCCAACAATGGGAAGATTATTATGACTAATGAGCAGTTGGAAACTCTGAGGAAACAAATCGCAGCTTATGCCAACATTTCAGAGCAACTACTTCAGAAGCACAAAACATTTTCAGTAGTCAGTGACTTAGTATATGTCCCTTTTTTCAAACTTAGCATTAAATTCATTTTATAAAATATTAATTAATATAGTTATGATAATTAATTTATTTCTATTTTTAGGAAAGAATTCAAATATTTCAAATTATATCTAATATTTGAATATCTTTAAAAAAAAGGAAAGAAAAACTAAATCGTCAACTATAATTAACGATGCTAAATTTACCATTTTCAAATTTTAAAAAATTCAAAATTCAAAATTCAAGCCTGAAATTTATTTATTTTTTTACAAAATAAATTTAATACAAACTTTTTAAATTAAAAAAATAATATTTTTTATTTTAAATATTACATAATAATAATTATTTATAACGCTAATTGATAATTTAACGAAATAAGAAAATAAAATTTGGGATGGATAACGTGCATGTGTATAATCCTATCAAACGTTCATCTCTTATACAAAATCAGTCTCGTACGATTCATGCAAATTTCATCTGTACCATGTCAATCATATGAGACTGATTTTGGATATAGTCATAGTAAACATAAGGTTTTAAAAGTGAATTAAACTAGTATTTTTTTTAAAAGAATACATAGGTTACAATTGATTATTGGTTATTGATTTATTTGATTTGATTATTGATATTTTTTAAATTTGAGATTTGATTATTGATTTATTTCTTTTTTTAATTAAGAATTAAATATCTTAAATTTTAAATTTTAAAGTTTTCTTAAAAAAGGAAAAAAAATTAATCATCAACTATAATTAATGTGCATAATCCTATCAAACGTTCATCTGTTATACAAAATCAGTCTCGTATGATCCGTGCAAGTTTCAAGTGGCATGTCAATCTTATGAGACTGATTTCGTAATTTAATCACCCTAGCCAATAACGCATTTCAAAAATTAATTAAAATATGTTTTTTTTAAATCGCACCGGTTACAATTGATTATTCATTGATTTATTGATTTGGTTATTGATTGATTGATTTTTTAAGAAATAATTCAAATATTAAAAATTATATCTAATACTTGAATCTTTCTTAAAAAAAGGAAAGAAAAAATTACGCACCAACTATAATTAATGATAATAAATTTACCATTCTCGAATTTCAAAAAATTTAAAAATACAAAATACAAACTTGAAATTTATTTATAATATTAATTTAAGGAAAAAGTATTTCTCCAGTCACCGGAGACAAAGTTATCTCCAGTGAGCTCAAAACGATATCGTTTTGGGTTATAAGATTAAAAATTTATAATTATAAAGACTAATATAACCCTGCAATATATTATAATTACAAAAACACCTTGATTTTCGCCACAAAACGACGTCGTTTTAAGCTCACTGGAGATAACTTTATCTCCAGTAACTGGAAAAATCCTTTACCCTTAATTTAATAACCATATCATTTATTATTTTAATTATTATTTAATAACTATTACTTATAATGCTAATCGATAATTATACGAAATAAGAAAATAAAATAAAATTTGGGATGAATAATGTGCATGTGCATAATTCTATCTAACACCCATCTCTTATACAAAACCAGTCTGGTATGATTCATGCAAATTTCATCTGTACCATGTCAATCATATGAGATTGATTTCGGATATAGTCATAGTAAACATAAGGTTTTAAAAGTGAATTAAACTAGTATTTTTTTAAAAAAAGAATACACAGGTTACAATTGATTATTGGTTATTGATTTATTTGATTTGATTATTGATATTTTTTAAATTTATGATTTGATTATTGATTTATTTCTTTTTTTAAGTAAGAATTTAAATATCTTAAATTTTAAAATTTAAACTTTTCTTAAAAAAGGAAAGAAAAAATTAATCATCAACTATAATTAATGGAAATAAATTTGCCATTTTTGCAATGGATGTGCAATTGTGCATAATCCTATCAAACGTTCATCTGTTACACAAAATCATTCTCGTATGATTTGTGCAAGTTTCATGTGGCATGTCAATTTTATGAGACAGATTTCATAATTTAATCACCCTAGCCAATAACAAATTTCAAAAATTAATTAAAATATGTTTTTTTTAAATCACACTGGTTACAATTGATTATTGATTGATTGATTTTTTAAGAAATAATTCAAATATTAAAAATTATATCTAATACTTGAATCTTTCTTAAAAAAGGAAAGAAAAAATTAATCACCAACTATAATTAATGATAATAAATTTACCATTCCCGAATTTCAAAAAATTTAAAAAACAAAATACAAACTTGAAATTTATTTATAATATTAATTTAATAACCATATCATTTATTATTTTAATTATTATTTAATAATTATTATTTATAATGCTAATCGATAATTCTACGAAATAAGAAAATAAAATAAAATTTGGGATGAATAATGTGCATGTGCATAATTCTATCTAACACCCATCTCTTATACAAAACCAGTCTTGTATGATTCATGCAAATTTCATCTCTGTCATGCTAATCAAACAAGACTGATATTGTGATTTAGTCACCCTATACAAAAGGTGAATAATAAATTTCAAAAGTAAATTAAAGTATTTTTTTTTAAATGCATTGGTTATAGTTTATTATGGATTATTGATTTTTTTTAAAATTTAGATTTGATTTTTGATTTATTTATATTTTTAAGAAAGAATTCAAATATTTTAAATTATATCAAATGTTTGAATAGGAAAGAAAAAAATTAACCATCAATTATAATTAATCATAATGAATTTAACATTTCAAATTTTAAAAAAAATTCAAAAATCACGCCTTAAATTTATTATAATATCAGTTATTTTTTAACAAGATAAATTTAATACTAATTTATAATAATAATAAATTAGTGTCCCAAATTTGGTGTCCCAAATTTATTATAATATCAATTATCAATTATTTTTTGAATCACAGGTGGTGTCCCAAATTAAAAATGGTGTCCCAAGAACACGCACTGTTAAATTGAAATTTTAATAATTAATAATAACAAAATTATGACTTTAAGAGAATTATTCCATAATCATGACAACCTAAGTGACCACTAGTATAAAAATACATAAAAATGGTAGTTTGGACCAAATGAGCTCATAAAAAATTATAGCTATTGAAGATTTTACATACTTGTGTTTGATGGCACCTCATAAACACAAATCATCTCACCAGAACATGGGATATGGTATGTAAGAATCTGAATCCAAGTACTGCAAGTCTTCAGGGTTCTGAAAGCACAATTGTTTATCCCATGTAGTTACATTAGGTTGGGACTGATATTCCTCCTTCTCTATTTCTGATTCAGTGCTACCCTCTGTCAGGTTATGCTGTTTTCTTTTCTTTTCAGTCGAGCTCGCTTGTTCTGAAACCAATTATAAACATTTCTTTCAGATATTTGGCCATGCTGGCTCAGTTCAGCAGTTATCTCCTTGATTTTCTCCTTGTTTGTAAATCCCTTCCCCTTCCCCTCCTCAAATATTCGCCCAATCCAACTGCTCATAAGGTCCGTATGCTATGTATTTGTTTTGGTCTATAAATGTTCGTTTTTTTTTTCATCATTTTTCTTTCCTTTGCCTGTGTTAATTTTTCAGACAAATCTTGATTGCTGAATTTTCTATCTCTTCCACAAGGACAGACATGCAGCATAGACAGATAGTGAATCTGATGGAATGGCAGAAACAGGTTCAGAATGAGAATGTTGATGCCAACAATGGGAAGGTTATAATGACTGACGAGCAGTTGGAAACTCTAAGTAAACAAATTGCCAACAATGGGAAGATTATTATGACTAATGAGCAGTTGGAAACTCTGAGGAAACAAATCGCAGCTTATGCCAACATTTCAGAGCAACTACTTCAGAAGCACAAAACACTCTCAGTTCAGTGCAATCTTTCAGGTCTTTCTTTCATTTTCATTTTGCATATTCTTCTTCTTCTTTGTGGAAATGCTTAGTTACCACCTTATCGTAATTGCCCAATATTTATTGCTCTAAGACGCCTCATTTTGCTCTCCAAAATCATTTCTTTTGTGAAAACTTTTATACATTGAGTATGTCTGTCAATGTATTTATTTGTATTCCTCCTTCAATTTTCTACTTTTAGCCATCAACTTTTAAGTTTGAAAAACGATTAAATGTAAGCCACTGATAAAGTTTGTGGATTCCAATTGAGGAGTACAAATTGTACGTAATGGGTATTCTCTTATCAAAAAAGGACAAAAAATGAATATAGGAGGAAATAATCACAAAGACAGAGATGATGTAAATGTATTTACTTTTCTTTTTTAGTATTTAGTAAAGTATGTACCGAAATACTCACTATTCTCGTATTAGCATTGAAAATATTTTGCTTTTTTTCCTTGCATTTTGCTTTGGCTAACTAATACTTTGGCTTATTCATTTTAATCGTGTACTCAGAAGTGTAGTGGGAAATGTATGCAGTGACCCATTGATGTCAAATACAAAATGTCATGGTGGTCACAGACCCAGAAAAATAAAACCTGGTTGATTTTTTCCTTGCATTTTGCTTTGGCTAACTAATACGTTGGGTTATTTTTTTATTTTTTTCAGTTACCGAGCAGAAACCTAGTGGAATAGTGGGAGATATATGCAGTGACCCATTAACCCACAAGAGGTGGACTCCGACACTCAAGCAGCTTCAGATTCTTGGGCGAATATTTGAGGAGGGGAAGGGGAAGGGAATTACAAACAAGGAAAAAATCATGGAGATAACTGCTGAACTGAGCCAGCATGGCCAAATATCTGAAAGAAATGTTTATAATTGGTTTCAGAACAAGCGAGCTCGACTGAAAAGAAAACAGCATAATGTGACAGAGGGTAGCACTGAATCAGAAATAGAGAAGGAGGAATATCAGTCCCAACCTAATGTAACTACAGAACTGAGCCAGCATGGCCAAACATCTGAAAGAAATGTTTATAATTGCTTTCAGAACAAGCGAGCTCGACTAAAAGAAAACAGCATAATTTGACAGAGGGTAGCACTGAAAGAGAAGGAGGAATATCAGTCCCAACCTAATGCAACTACAGGGGATAAACAATTGTGCTTTCAGAACCCTGAAGACTTGCAATACTTGGATTCAGATTCTTACATCCCAAATTTTATTTTATTTTCTTATTTCGTATAATTATCGATTAGCATTATAAATAATAATTATTAAATAATAATTAAAATAATAAATGATATGGTTATTAAATTAATATTATAAATAAATTTCAAGTTTGTATTTTGTATTTTTGAATTTTCTGAAATTCGAGAATGGTAAATTTATTATCATTAATTATAGTTGGTGATTAAATTTTTCTTTCCTTTTTTAAGAAAGATTCAAGTATTAGATATAATTTGTAATTTTTGAATTATTTCTTAAAATATTAATCAATCAATAATCAATTGTAACCATTGTGATTAAAAAAAACATATTTTAATTAATTTTTGAAATTTGTTATTGGCTAGGGTGATTAAATTACGAAATCCGTCTCATAAGATTGACATGCCACTTGAAACTTGCACGGATCATACGAGACTGGTTTTGTATAACAGATGAACGTTTGATAGGATTATGCACAATTGCACATCCATTGCAAAAATGTCAAATTTATTTCCATTAATCATAGTTGATGATTAATTTTTTCTTTCCTCTTTTAAGAAAAGTTTAAAGTTTAAAATTTAAGATATTTAAATTCTTACTTAAAAAAAGAAAAAAATCGATAATCAAATCATAAATTTAAAAATATCAATAATCAAATCAAATAAATCAATAGCCAATAATCAATTGTAAACTGTGTATTCTTTTTTAAAAAAATACTAGTTTAATTCACTTTTAGAACCCTAAGTAAACAAATTGCCAACAATGGGAAGATTATTATGACTAATGAGCAGTTGGAAACTCTGAGGAAACAAATCGCAGCTTATGCCAACATTTCAGAGCAACTACTTCAGAAGCACAAAACATTTTCAGTAGTCAGTGACTTAGTATATGTCCCTTTTTTCAAACTTAGCATTAAATTCATTTTATAAAATATTAATTAATATAGTTATGATAATTAATTTATTTCTATTTTTAGGAAAGAATTCAAATATTTCAAATTATATCTAATATTTGAATATCTTTAAAAAAAAGGAAAGAAAAACTAAATCGTCAACTATAATTAACGATGCTAAATTTACCATTTTCAAATTTTAAAAAATTCAAAATTCAAAATTCAAGCCTGAAATTTATTTATTTTTTTACAAAATAAATTTAATACAAACTTTTTAAATTAAAAAAAATAATATTTTTTATTTTAAATATTACATAATAATAATTATTTATAACGCTAATTGATAATTTAACGAAATAAGAAAATAAAATTTGGGATGGATAACGTGCATGTGTATAATCCTATCAAACGTTCATCTCTTATACAAAATCAGTCTCGTACGATTCATGCAAATTTCATCTGTACCATGTCAATCATATGAGACTGATTTTGGATATAGTCATAGTAAACATAAGGTTTTAAAAGTGAATTAAACTAGTATTTTTTTTAAAAGAATACATAGGTTACAATTGATTATTGGTTATTGATTTATTTGATTTGATTATTGATATTTTTTAAATTTGAGATTTGATTATTGATTTATTTCTTTTTTTAATTAAGAATTAAATATCTTAAATTTTAAATTTTAAAGTTTTCTTAAAAAAGGAAAAAAAATTAATCATCAACTATAATTAATGTGCATAATCCTATCAAACGTTCATCTGTTATACAAAATCAGTCTCGTATGATCCGTGCAAGTTTCAAGTGGCATGTCAATCTTATGAGACTGATTTCGTAATTTAATCACCCTAGCCAATAACGCATTTCAAAAATTAATTAAAATATGTTTTTTTTAAATCGCACCGGTTACAATTGATTATTCATTGATTTGGTTATTGATTGATTGATTTTTTAAGAAATAATTCAAATATTAAAAATTATATCTAATACTTGAATCTTTCTTAAAAAAAGGAAAGAAAAAATTACGCACCAACTATAATTAATGATAATAAATTTACCATTCTCGAATTTCAAAAAATTTAAAAATACAAAATACAAACTTGAAATTTATTTATAATATTAATTTAAGGAAAAAGTATTTCTCCAGTCACCGGAGACAAAGTTATCTCCAGTGAGCTCAAAACGATATCGTTTTGGGTTATAAGATTAAAAATTTATAATTATAAAACTAATATAACCCTGCAATATATTATAATTACAAAAACACCTTGATTTTCGCCACAAAACGACGTCGTTTTAAGCTCACTGGAGATAACTTTATCTCCAGTAACTGGAAAAATCCTTTACCCTTAATTTAATAACCATATCATTTATTATTTTAATTATTATTTAATAACTATTATTTATAATGCTAGTCGATAATTATACAAAATAAGAAAATAAAATAAAATTTGAGATGAATAATGTGCATGTGCATAATTCTATCTAACACCTATCTCTTATACAAAACCAGTCTGGTATAATTCATGCAAATTTCATCTGTACCTTGTCAATCATATGAGATTGATTTTGGATATAGTCATAGTAAACATAAGGTTTTAGTATTTTTTTTAAAAAGAATACACAGGTTAAAATTGATTATGCACATTATTGATTTATTTGATTTGATTATTGATTTATTTCTTTTTTTAAGTAAGAATTTAAAATCTTAAATTTTAAATTTAAACTTTTCTTAAAAAAGGAAAGAAAAAATTAATCATCAACTATAATTAATGGAAATAAATTTGACATTTATTATAAATTAGTATTAAATTTATGTTGTTAAAAAATAACTGATATAGTTGATGATTAATTATTAAAAAATAATTCAAATATTAAAAAATTATATCTAATACTTGAATCTTTCTTAAAGAAAGGAAAGAAAAAAATTAAGCACCAACTATAATTAATGATAATAAATTTACCATTCTCGAATTTCAAAAAATTTA
>NW_026895799.1:0-18694 GCF_033153095.1 Gastrolobium bilobum | reverse complement strand
TGACTGTGGTTAAAAATGAGAATAATGAGTTGATTCCCACAAGGACAATCACTGGCTGGAGAATGTGCATTGATTACCGGAGGCTGAATAAGGCAACCAGGAAGGATCATTTTCCACTTCCTTTCTTGGATCAGATGCTAGAGAGGTTGGCAGGACATGCTTTCTATTGATTCTTGGATGGTTATTCAGGGTACAATCAGATAGCTGTGGCACCAGAGGATCAGGAGAAGACTGCTTTTACATGTCCATATGGAATATTCGCATACCGAAGGATTCCTTTCGGTTTATGCAATGCTCCTGCCACTTTTCAAAGGTGCATGCTTTCCATTTTTTCTGATATGATAGAAGAATGCATAGAAATTTTTATGGATGATTTTTCTGTATTTGGGTCTGATTTTGATGTATGTCTAGGGAATTTAGATTCTGTTTTGAAAAGATGTCAAGACTGTAATTTGGTTTTGAACTGGGAGAAGTGTCACTTTATGGTGACAGAAGGTATAGTTCTTGAACACAAGGTGTCTAGGAATGGAATTGAGGTGGATAGGGCAAAAATTTTTGTGATAGAGAAACTTCCTCCACCTGTAAATGTTAAGGGTGTGAGGAGTTTTCTTGGTCATGCAGGATTTTATAGGCGGTTCATAAAAGATTTTTCAAAAATTGCCAAGCCCTTATGCAAGTTATTGGTCAAGGACCAAGAATTCCTGTTTGATGATGAATGTTTTCATGCATTTCATGATTTAAAAGAAAAGTTGACCACTGCACCTATCATGATGGCACCTGATTTCTCATTACCTTTTGAATTAATGTGTGATGCCAGTGACTATGCTGTAGGAGCGGTACTAGGCCAAAGAGTGAATAAATTGTTGCATGTCATTTACTATGCCAGTAAGATCTTAAATGATGCACAAAAGAATTTTGCTACTACAGAAAAAGAATTACTGGCTATTGTGTATGCATTTGACAAATTCAGGCTATATCTGTTAGGATCAAAAGTTATTGTTTACACTGACCCTGCAGCTTTAAAGTATTTGTTAAGCAAGCAGGATGCTAAACCCAGGTTGCTCCGCTGGTTGTTACTGTTGCAAGAGTTTGAGGTAGAGATCAAGGACAAAAAGGAAGTTGAAAATTTGGTGGCTGATCACTTATCCAGGATTACAGAAAAAGAGCTTCAAGAAGGACCGGAAGTAGTGATCAGAGAAGAGTTTCCTGATGAACATGTTTTGGCAATATGTGCTGTCACAAAGATGGTTAGGGATAAAGTCTTCTCTATCAGTACCCCACCATGGTTTGCTGATTTCGCCAACTATAAAGCTGCTGGATAGATGCCTAAGGATTTAACATGGCAACAGAGGAAGAAATTTCTGCATGATGTTAAGAGATACATTTGGGATGAGCCATATCTTTTCTATAGATGTTCAGATATTGTGATCTGACGGTGTATTCCAGAGGAAGAACAAAATGATGTGTTGTGGCATTGTCATGGTTCTGCATATGGTGGACATTTTGCAGGTGAGAGAACTGCAGCAAAAGTATTGTTGAGTGGCTTCTACTGGCCCACTTTATACAAGGATGCGAAGAAGTTTGTGGAGGCATGTGACAACTGTCAGAGAACTGGGAATATTTCTAGGCGACATGAAATGCCGTTGAACAATATCCAGGAAGTGGAGATCTTTGATGTTTGGGGTATGGATTTTATGGGACCTTTCCCTTCTTCCTACTCTAACAAGTACATATTGGTGGCAGTTGATTATGTGTCCAAATGGGTTGAGGCCATAGCTACACCAACCAATGATTCCAGGATGGTGATTGCTTTTCTGAGAAAGAATATATTTTCAAGATTTGGAGTCCCTAGAGCTATCATTAGTGATGGGGGCACTCATTTTGATAATAGGATGGTGGAGTATGCCTTGGCTAAGTATGGAGTGAGGCACAAAATAAGCACTTCATACCACCCACAGACTTGTGGTCAGGTTGAGATTTCCAACAGGGAATTGAAAAGAATATTGGAGAAGACTGTTGGCAATGCTAGGACCCAGTGGTCCAAGAAACTTGATGACACCTTATGGGCATATAGGACCGCTTTCAAAACTCCTATTGGGATGTCTCCGTTTCAGTTGCTGTTTGGAAAAGCATGCCATTTTCCAGTTGGATTGGAGCACAAGGCTTTGTGGGCTGTGAGATATCTGAATTTTGATTCCAAAGCAGCAGGACAGAAAAGATTATTACAGCTGGATGAATTGGATGAGTTCCATTTGTCTGCTTATGAAAGTGCCAGTTTGTATAAGGAAAAGACAAAGCTATGGCATGATAGGAAGAACACACCTAGAGACTTCCAGGTGGGGGATCAAGTACTTCTGTTCAATTCCAGGTTAAAGCTGTTTCCAGGGAAGTTAAAGTCTAGATGGTCTGGACCGTTTGTGGTAAAAGACATGAAACCATATGGGGCTGTAGAAATCAGTTCTTTGGATTCGGACAGAAGTTTTACAGTCAATGGTCAACGATTGAAGTTATATGTTGGAAGTGCTGTGGATAGGCAACTACTGACAGTTGCTCTATTAGAGGTAAAATAGATCATACCCGTCAGGCTCGTGACGTTAAACAAGCGCTGAGTGGGAGGCAACCCACTGTACTAGGTATGTAATTCCATGTTCATACCATATCCATAAGATGAAGAAGTAAAAGGGAAAGTTTTTTTGAAAAATCAAAGAGAAATTTTTGCTATGTGTTGGGCGCTAAAACGTTACCTCTGACCGTTTTAGCGTCCCTAGAGTTCCATCATTATGAAACTCTCTGGTTGTGCGCGCTAAGACGTTCACTATGACCGTATTAGCGTTCACCAACAACACCAATACAGGCACTCTGGCCAAACGCGCTAAAGCGCTAATTCTGACCGTTTTAGCGTTGTGCTGCACAAAGTGTGCATTTTTCTCTGGACAAGGACGTTAAAGCGCTGTTCAGCCAACGTTTTAGCGCCCCGTCACTTATTCATAAAACACGGGTTCCCTCTCACTTCTTTCATTCACAGTATTTTTGAGTTCTTGTAACGTCTCCATCTTTCTCTCTCCCTGCATCTTGAGTTCTTGCTACACTCTTTCATCGCATCTCATCCACTCCCATTTCAGGTACTCATCCACTTTTCTTCATCTTTCAATTTGGATTGCCTTAGGGTTTATGGGTTTACTTCACAACCATGGGAGTTCCTAGTTTGATTCATGAACATGTTATATTTCTATGATTAGATTGTCACTAAATGTTCATGTTTGAATCATGCTGTTGTTTCCATCTGTTTGGGGTTTAGAAGAAATCCCCTCAATGATAATTCATATATGCAAATACACACACACACAAGGTGTTCGTGGAAATGCCTGACCCAAAAATTGGCCTGGCGCTAAAACGTTTGGTTTCAACGTTTTAGCGACCGTCCAGTTTTTACACACGTTTAAGGCCAGGACGCTAAAACGCTCAGTGTGACCGTTTTAGCGCCCAGGCCCTGTTTCACACAAAATTGAGGGTCTATATTATGGCATTGTGGGGTTGTAATTCATACATGTTTTGATCCAAATTCTCCACTACAAGAGTTCTAAATCTGGGAATTGTAGAATTGGATTCATGATATGTAATTGTTTGACATTTGGACTGATTTTCTCTTGTTGTGTAGGCACAATGTCTTCTCCTTCTCAACCAGCTCCCTCTACACAGGGGAAGAAGAGATATAAGAAGCGAGCCCGAGTGAATCAAGGAGGAGATATTGAGGCTGAGCCTACCCCACAATTTGATGCTCACTTTTGGAAGAGTGAGGAACATGAGAAACATTATACTGACAAGATTTCCAAGAGGCCATTTGTAAGAGAAAGAAAATTCGTTCTAGAAAAGGATGAATATCCTCAGTTTCAGTCTCAGCTGAAGACCAGGGATTGGGCAACTTTTGGAAGAATATTGGGTGATAGCAGCCCTAACATAGCAAGGGAATTCTTTGCTAATGCGTTTAATGGAGATCAAGGAGGCCAAAGGACCTTCACTAGCTGGGTGAGGGGAAAGAAAGTGAAGTACGATGCTCACACCATCCAAAAGCTGCTGAAGATAAGGTTTTGTGACTATATCAATAATGCCAGTTGTGAGTTCAGGAAAAACTGGCAGAATATTGAAATTCCACCAAGGAGAAGTGACCCAGACTTTGAAACCTGGACCAAGATGGGGGCAGCTGAGCCTATTTTGCAGACTATAGCCAAACCTGGTGAAACTTGGGAGTTAACCAAGGATGAGGTTGCTCCTAAGTTGATTTGGTTGCGGCATTTAATTGGTGAGGCTAGAGTCTGGTTTCACTTTGTAATCTCAAATATCATGCCCTCTTCCAACCAGGCAGAGGTCATCCTGAAGAGAGCAGTCCTGATTCACACTATCATGACAAAGGCGAAGGTGGAACTTCCTATTCTTCTTCAGGACAGCATTTATGATATGGCTCACTCTGACAATGACTCTGCTGCTTAGGGTCACTGTTCCTTGATTCAGTTGCTTTGTCAGAAAGCTGGTGTAGATGTTACTGATAATGGGGCACCAACTAAATTGCACCCTACAATTGATGCCGCAATGATAACAAAGCAATTGAAGATAGGAGGAGGGTAGGCCACAGGATTGACTCCTGGAAGGAAATCTACAGCTCAGAGTGATGGTGAATTAGAAGAGAGGCTACGGTCAGGGGAGCAATGGACGGTGAATACTGACTTCCGTATGAGACATTTGCGTAGGCGTCTCCGGTTTATGCAGTCCAGGCAGCACTCATTTCAGACATATATGGTGACGATGATGAAATCTATATGTGAGGCTCAGGGCTTAGATGTTATTGATTACCAGCCTGCTGTATACCCTCATTCTGATGAGGAGGAAGCCTTTGAGGCAATGGCCCGGACTCACTATGCTGATCATGTGGATGGAGTTGCGCCTGCTGATGGTGCTACATCTTCCCATGCTGCACCCACTTCAGAGAGACAGCCTGGTGTTGATGCTACTACCACAGAGACCACTGCTGCTGCTGCTGATACTGGTGCTATGGATGAGGACAGGGGTGTTGATCCTGAGTACAACCCCTTGCCTACTGCTGATCCAGGCTCATATTTGGTGTTTAGTGATGATGAAGAGTCTACTGACTAGACTCCTCATTTTGTTTTTACACATTTTCTGTTTTTATGGTTTTGTTTTAGATACTTTTAGTTACCTGTGGTATTATTTTTAATTTTGTACATTTGTTAGTACATTGAGATTCTCTGTTTGAATGATGCACTTTTGAAATAGTACTGATGCTATTTGTTGATATGTGAATGTGTTTCAGAACTTGTCAACTGCTTTTTAGATTTAAATTAGTTGTTGGGGACAACAACGTTTAAATCTGGGAATGGGGTGTGAATGAATGACATGATTATGGTGGTATCACACAGTTGATGATGACACACAGTTGATGAGCCACAAACAGGGAAACATCTCAATCCTTTCTTTTAAATTCTTGTGAATGTAGCTTTAGGTAGTTTAGGTAGTGTTGTATATGTACAAAGGTTGGATTTAGAGTTGAGATGATGTGAATTTTATAAGGATAGGATGATCAAAGTTTTACATGATTGATCAAAAATTAAGGATACAATCTTATACCTTGCATGTTGAGCTTAAATGAAATGATTGCATGACTCATTCAATGTGTAAGAGTAGAAAGATTAGTTTTGATGCATATAGAGAAAGTCAAGCATGCACTCTGAACTGTGAGGAAATTGAGCCTATACAGAAAATTTTGTTCAGAGAGCACTTCACTGCATGAATAGCTCTAGAACTTGCCCTGTTTCTTGCTTGAAATGGTTGATGATGCGTAGGGTAGAGGCATTTCCTTCTTGAACCAGGAAGTCAAATGGCCAACCTTTAAGTTCCAATTGCATGAAACACTTGAGCCTAGCCTGTTGTCTATCAAGCCAAGAACCACATTTATTCCAATCCTTCAGATTAAAAGTTTCAGATAAGTGATAAGGGATGGAGTGTTCTGTGGGGAGGAAAGTGTTTTTGCAATAAGTGAATGCAAGGTGTTGGAAACATAAGAAAGAAAGAAGGAAAAGAAAGAAAAGGTTGTGAAACACAAAGTGTTTGGAAGAGACAGAGGGAAGTATTAAAGACACAAAGTGTCTGAAAGAAAAAGAAAATTTTTTTTGTTAAAGACACAAAGTGTCAGGAAGAAAAGGAGGAAGAAAGGTTCAAAGAAAAGAACAAGGAATGAAAAGGAAGAAAGTTGAGGGAATTAGGAAGAAATTGATTAATTACTGTGAATTCCCTCTTATCTGAATCTGATTCATTTGATCTGAACTTACCCTTTCACAGAAATCCTTACCTCTAATCAAGCCACACACCAAGCCTCATTGCTAATCATTCCAAAACCTTTTTGATCTACCTTATGGATCATTGTTACTATGAATAGTGAGAAGATGGGCAAGCCTATGGTAGTTTGAGTGCAGTGAAGAGTGAGTGATAAGTACATCCTTAAACACTAGTGTGCAAGAGTGTTAAAAATCTCATAATTTTTGAGAAGTTCCTAGTGAGGGGGTGTTGTTGTTTGGAAGTCTCTGTATATCATCTTTACTGATCTGTTGAAAAGTCACAAATGATGTTGGGAAAATCATAGGAAATAAGAGATTGCATGGTTATAATTTTGTATCATCAAATGTTGATCTTTTGTTAATTGAAGTCCATCCTCATGAATTTCATCTGTAAAGAATCTCAAGTCCTTCTCTGTTTTAATTCATTGCTGAGGACAGCAATGTTCAAATCTGAGAATTGTGATGAACCCTTAGTTCATCAGGTTTTTAAGCATGAATTAATATCAATTTGTGTGATTAAATGGATGGAAAAGAGGTTAATGTCCTGGAAATCTCTCAAATACAAGTTCTGAAGCTTATGTTGAAAATTTACATTGTTTTTGTAGGGAAATGAAGCTCAAGAAGCAAAAGAGAGAAGGAAGAAGATTCTGAAGAATGGGAAAATTCTAAGTGTTGGGCGCTAAAACGCTCTAAAACGCGCAAAGTCAAGCGTTTTAGCGCCCTGTTGCACAAAAGATGCTGGTGCTGAACATTAAAACGGCCAAAACTGGGCGTTTTAGCGCCCATGACAGTTAAAAGTAGTTGGACATCCGTCAAGGTTGAGCGCTAAAACGTCCAGAAATGAGAGTTTTAGCGCCCATGTCAGTTTTCAGTTATAATTTGTAAATTATAAAAGGACAAGGGGCCTTCACATTCTGACATATTCCAGATATCAAATCCAATCCTATAATCCTCTCATTCTGACTTTTCTCATCACACTAGGAGAAGGGAGATCAGATCAGGTCTTTCATAGATCTGATCTGACTCCTCATTTTCTCTGAATTTCCAAATTCTTAGGATTAGTTCTTGTAATAGTTAGTATTTCCTATGCGATTGCACTTGGAGATTGAAGACTCAACTATCATGTCAATGGAGTTTGATCTTTCTTCTCTTGTTTGTATTTCAATTATGTCTTAGGAGAGTCCTTTGTAGTCTGATTCAATGGAACTCAAGTTTGAATTTATGAATGGTTAATTAGATGTTTTGTTTATCTATTATATGACTGTATGAAGTTGTCTTGATTACTTCTTCATGTTGAGGAATAGTGTAGAACATACATGTTTACATTATTTCTCTATTTTTGACAACTTCATCATCAGTGTTCTAGTAGTCAAGGGATTGATGCTAGGATTCTGATGTGATCTTAAGACCTTAGTAATTAATGCATGTATTAAGAAAGGAATCACCAAGGGATTGGGGTTTCTGATTAATGTGTCTATCAGGGTAGTAAGGGATTACATCTTGAGATGATAAGAAAAAGGTTGATCAACATCACATAGTAGATAATTCATAATGGAAATTGGTCCATCTATAAATTCATGTTTGAGGGAAAATGACATCTGACTACTTGTTTACATTATAATTTACATTCTATTTATTTATCAAGTTTTAATTCAATTCAGTGTAGTTTCTGGTGACAAGAAATCTATGCAATCTATGAACTTTTGGTTGATTCAACTCAAATACATATGGTCAGTCGGTGCTTGACACAAATCCTCGTGGGAACGATCTTTACTCATCATTTTATTACTTGTACGACTAGTACACTTGCTAGATCCACAACAATATGCCATGTTGAGAGGCTTGGTGAGTGGGACACAGGAGGATATCACTAGTATTCCTGTGGTGGGGGAATTCCTCGAGGTGTTTCCTGAGGAGATTCCTGAGTTTTCGCCACAGCGGGAGATAGAGTTCTCCATTGATTTGTTGCCTGGTGTGAGACCTATTTCATTAGCTCCATACAGGATGTCTCCACTATAGTTGGCAGAGCTGAAGAAGCATATTGAGGATCTTTCGACGAAAGACTTCATTCGACCGAGCGTGTCTCCATGGGGAGCACCGATCATTTTTTTGAAAAAGGTAAGATGTCGTATGCCATTACATGTTGTGATGGTGCTTTACTTTAAAAACGTAAGAGAAGATATCTTATTGCTGGTGAGTGGGGAACACTCTCTAGTCAGGAATGTTGAGAATGTGAAATTCTCTTCAAGGAGTTAAGTGTGTAACACTTGGACTTTATGGCAAGGCCACACGTGATCTGTCATATGCGAGGCAAGTGTATGTACAGTTAGTTTTGTGGGTCGAGTGGTCTCTATGACTCTAGGTTAATATGTAAATTATTGATATGTTCATATGTTGTTGGCATGTTAACACCATGGATAGTGCTAAGCATGAAGTAAATGCCATGAACTATGTGAATACATCGATGTTGTACCATCCTTTATTGACTTTCGATTTTGCAGATCCATGGAGATTGAGGTATGATGTTGCATATAGTAATTATTTATTATGTTATTTGAATTGGAAAATTTTGCAGGTGTATGTGAACTAAGGTACGTTACTACGTGAATTAGTAAATTAGCTAACATGTATTGATTGGAATGAACATGATAATGATGTCGTATTATGAAATGAATATGATTCTATTTGAGAATAATGATTTACTAAATTGTAAGCCAAGTCGAGTCTAGAGTTATGGAATAGGACCTAAACTCACCCGAGTTATTGTGAGGAGTAGAGTATATGGGGTCAGGTCACCCCTATTGATGAAGTGACTGGTGATCCCAGAGAATCGAATGACGATTTTGTTGTTATTGAGAAGTTTCGAGATCTGACAGTGACCTCTTTGTTTGGTGGTTCACTTCTCGAGATGGAGAATGTGAGAGTCGAGAATGAATTGATGGAAAAGATCAAAGAAGCGCAAGTGTAGAGAGTGCCTTGACTATATAAAGAATCAAGATGGCATGTCTTGGAACGACGATGATTTGTTGACCTTTCAGAAGAGGATTGTGATTCCTCGAGGTCCTCTGACTGAAGAGGTGATGACAGAGGCTCATAAGGGCCAGTTTATTGTCCACCCTGGTGCTACAAAGATGTATCAGGATTTAAAGAGAAATTTCTGGTGGCCGGGCATGAAGAAAGACATAGCAATCTATGTGTCCAAATGTTTGATATGCCAGAAGGTGAAGATTGAACACCAGAAACCGTCTTGTAAGCTTCAACCTCTTGAGATACCGCAGTGGAAATGGGAGGGCATTTCCATGGACTTCGTGGTGGGATTGCCGAAGACTCAAGCTGGTTGTGACTCTATCTGGATCATTGTGGACAGATTGACCAAGTTTGTCCGCTTTCTTCCAGTGAAGGTGAGCTTCACTACTGAGCAGTTGGCCAGACTGTATGTTCGCGAGATCGTGAGACTTCACGGGGTGCCCGAGAGTATCATCAATGATAGGGACCCGAAGTTCACATCTCGGTTCTGGGAGGCGCTGCAGGAAGCTTTTGGTACTCAGTTGAGATTGAGTACAACCTATCACCCTCAAACTGATGGACATACTAAGCGGACCATCCAGACCTTGGAGGACATGTTGAGGGCTTGCACCTTGGAGCAGGATTCAGCATTGGATAGGTACCTTCCATTGGTTGAGTTTTTGTACAACAACAGTTTTCTCTCTAGCTTGGGCATGGCACCCTACGAGGCATTATATGGTAGGAGGTGTCGGACTCCTACCTGTTGATCTGAGGTTGGAGATCGCGAGCTGTTTGGCTTGGAATTTGTCCAAGATACCACCCAGCAGATTCAGTTGATCAGAGAAAAGCTAAAGCAGGCGCAGAATCGCCAAAAGAGTTACTATGATGTTAAGCATCGACCATTGGAGTTCAGTGAGGGTGAGCACGTGTTTGTGAGACTTTCACCTGTCACCGGTGTTGGTCGGGCCCTCGGAGTGAGGAAGCTTAGTCCGCGATTCATTGGGTCATACCAGATTCTTGGTAGAGTAGGACCTGTTGCCTTGCCTCCGAACTTGGCCAACTTCCACGATGTGTTTCACGTGTCTCAGCTTCTGAAATATGTAGCGGATCCTTCGCACGTGGTGCAACCAGATGATGTGAAAGTTCAGAAAAACCTAAAGACTCCCGTCGGACCACTCAAGATTCTCGATCGAGGCGAGAAAAAGCTAAGGAGTAAGATCAGTCCGATGGTCAAGGTGCAATGGACAGGAAGAACTCCTGAGGAGTGTACTTGGGAGCGAGAGGACGAGCTTCTTCGGCAATACCCTGAGTTTCGGGACAGGTATGTTTCTGATTTTGCGGACAAAATACTTAAAAGGTGGGGTGAATGTAAGAACTCGCACCGTTAAATTAGGAATTTAATTATTTAATTATGAGATTAATGAGATAATTCCATAATTGACCCTAATAGTTATGGGAAGACTTAAATAATTATGGTAAGTGATTAATAATGTTGAAAGTCATTTTTCTGATGAAAAGTGCAAATACCGGTTCTGCTCCACGATATAAATGCGTATCGATGAAGTATCCCGAAAAATTATGAAAAGTGTATATATATTACTAGAATAATATATAGGACTAGTATAACAAGTTTGGAGTCTAAATAATGAGAACTGGTGTCAGAACTGATAGCGGCTTCGTAAAAGCGCGTACCAGCAAAGTGCTGCGAAAAATAAAATAAAAAAATGAAAAATCTTAGAAAAATGACTAGGTTCAGATTCCAAAGTTTGGGATTAAAATGATAAGCGTAGCTATTAGCGCTAATACAGTGCGATTAAAACTTCAACGACTATAAATGCTTAATGGCACATGATCCTAGGTCATTTTGGTGTCTGCCTACGTAAGTTTTTCTGAAGGCTCAGCTGCTGCCACCTTCTTCCTTGGGCACCTTAGCTTGAAAACTTCCCAAGTCTTCACTTTTCCTCTTATTTTCTTCATCTAAACACTTGGTTGGGTGTGGGTTAGCATTGTGAAGGAGTGGAGTGTTCCATTTCTGGTTTCCATATACTGTCTTGGGGAGGTGTGAGCTGAGTTTCCTTGGTTTGTCTTGTTGAAGCCATTTTCTTGGCAGTTGATACTCCAAGAAGCAATCTTTGTGAAGAAGGGAACCATCTTGAAGGTCATTTTCGTGGCTTTGTGTGGTCTGACTTTGGAGTTGCAAAGTGAGCTCCAAGAGCACCCTTATTCTGAGTTTTGAGCCTTGGGTAAGCTTCACCACCTTTGTTCTTGAATTTTTTTTGGAAAGATTGAACCTTGATGCATGTAACAAGCGAAACTTGATAACTTAAGGGTTGGTAAGGTGAAACACAATTAAAAGTGCATGTTTGAACATCTGGAAACTTTAAATAATGCAACCTTTGGTGGATACCTTCGCGAAATGCAGAATCTGCATTCTGTCGCGAAATATCCGAATATAGGGTTGGAAATATCAGGATATTGATATCCGGATATGGTGTTGGAGATATCCGGATATGGATATCCGGATATGCCCCTGACAAATATCTTGATATTCTGGAAATTTCGAGATAGTGAAGGTTCTGTTCAGAAAGAACTGTATCATGGGTTTATAGACCCATGGTTGGTTAAGTTGAATCTCTGTAATAACTAACTAAGTCATAATCTAAGTTATTAAGGGCTTATGGCTTTGTGAGAAGCCTAAAGACATGAAACGTAAAAGGACAGCGTTGTCTTTATGTCATATGCTTGTAGATTATGATTGTTGGTATAAACAGGCTGTGAGAGTGCTGTTTATAGACATTGAACTTGGTTGGACTCTTGGTTGGATAGTTAACTTGCGATGTAAGCTTTCGTGTCCTCGGTTTAGCCATTGTTGGTTCCACCATACCCCATGGGGGAATGGTTTATATGCATGATGTGTTTTCATGTTTGGATATTTGAAATGTTGTTGAGCTGTTATGTGCAAGTGCCTTATGATATGCATATGTTGTTCCACCTAGACGGTAAGCCTGAGTATGTAGGAGACATACAATAGGGTAATTCTGTGGGTGGGTGCAAGTGGTGTCTTGCACTGATTGTAGGTAATAGACGTATGTAAATCCTGCATTTCTCTGGCCAGTAGAATAGTTGAGACACATGACCTGATTATTCTGCTACATTGCACTGATTTTGGAACTTATACTATTTTACTGCTTTTAGAACTTATATTGCACATGTAAGTCAGCTTGGGGTGGAGACATCCTTGAGGACCCCTTGCCTTACTGAGATTTATTTTTAGAGATCTCACCCTACGTTTGGGGCACATTTTCATGTTCAGGTAACTCGGGGGTTGATACCTCGGGTGGCAGGAGGCCAGAGCTGAGTTGAGATTTAAGTTTTATGATGATATGCTTGGATGCTGACCTGCTTTATATTTATTATCATGTTGTTGTTGTTGAGACTCTGTTGGGCTTGTGTTGGGTGGTTTGCTGATGGTGGAAAAATATAAGTTCTGATAGGGGACGTTCCTCTGTTCTTGCAGAACACAGATTCGTCCCTTAGTTCCAACCCAAGTGCGCAAGTGCACACATCAAGTAATAAAGGGAGTATTAATGCCCAAATTATCATTCCCACGAGGATAGAGTGCTAATTATTGTTTTATCACTGTTTATAAAGAATGAAAATGAGAAGAAAAGTTAGTAAATGAACTGTCTGGTCAAACGTTCCCTACTGTCTTGACAATATTCCTCAGGAACAGTAGGTTCAATCTGATGGAAAACAGTTGCTCGCTGCGTTATGTATGTGATCCTTCCTGTTTAGAAGAAGGTGAGATAATAATCATTGGAGTTTTTATAAGTACTAAATAAAATAAAATAAAAACTACTAAAACAGAAATAACTATAATCAAGAGACAATAGGGTGGTGGTTAAAACAGTTTAACAGAAGGAACAGATTCATTGCTTCACTCTTAAAGGGGCTGTTTTCTCTGCTCAAGACTTAGTACCTTTTGGCTTTGTCCCAGTTTCTTTGCCTGCCAACTCTGATTCCTCAGCTTATGGTCTAGATGGCTCACAAGTTTCCATATTCCTATGGCTCCCTTGACTCCAACAGGTACTTAGTTTAGAACCTTAAAATGGACGAGTTGGCCCCTTATTCCTAAGGTGACCAGTAGCGTTTTTGCCATGACATCTACCTTCCCCCAATGGTTAATCTGTCTGAAATCCCTTCCTTGTGGAAGTTCCTTTCTCATTATGTACCCAATTTCCACTGGCGAACAATGAATATAGCTTACTTAGCCAAAGAAATACAAAAAGCTTCGGTCAAGAGTTTTGAAAATAGTTCTTTAAAAGTTTCACAGTTTACCCGTTCCACAGATAGTTCAGCTCATGGCTGATAGTTTAAACATAATTATTCTCAACTGAGATCACATAGACCCGAGATTCAGTCAAGAGATAACGATTGGAACGAAGAGAAAAACACTTATATTAATTTAAAAGACAGTTTACAAAAAGAAACAGAAAATGGAGAAAGATGGATATTTGCTCGTGAGAAGTCTTGATGGTTGTTTACAGAGAAGAGAAGAGGGGTTGTCACTTAACTACAGTTACAACTTAAAATTAAACTAAGTTACTAACTACTACTAAGTGATCTCTTCCTTTCGGACTGTAAACCCTCCAGGATTTGATGATGTTTTTGTGTGAGGGTGATCCTATTTATAGCTGGAAGAGGAGTGGCAAGACTGTAATTCCTTTGGAGCTAGTTGCTTGAATGAGGGGACGGGACTGTGGCAGCAGAGTGTGGAGCTTGCGTGAATTGCTGGATGGAACAGGATTTGGTGATGATTAGCTGTTGTTTGCAGACCTTCCCATGCTTTGCTTTTGTTTTCAGCCAATGAGAACTCTTGATTCTCTGCTCTTCACGTTTCCAGCTGCTCAGTTGGTGCACCGCTTTGCTTTTTAGAAGTCTTTAACTCTACGTTACCTACAAAGGTACAGAAGCATTAAATGAATGGAGCAGGTGCATTAAATGCGTCTCAGTCTGTTCCCCTTTTAATATATTTTAAAGGAATACGTTACCATCTGTTCCCCCACTGTGTTTTTGTCACAAATGTGTAAAACAAGTGATTTTCATGCTGAAGTTGCTCATTAGATGAGGGAATGTATGGTATTTTGCCATCAAAATGGGCTTAGATAGGAACAAATTTACGTCCCATCAAACACCCCAAAACTAAACTGTTGGTTGTCCTCAAACAACTCAGAAATATTGTATTGGTCTGCCCAATTTAAAAGAATAGCATAACAGAAAGGAACTTGAGCCATTGAGCAACCATGAACTTTTCAGAAAATGAACTACTCTCCATAGTAAACAGTAAGAGGATTCTGTCCCCAGATAAGAGAAGCTTGCTGATCTTTTGTCTCACTGTCACTCATGGGTTGGTGTTTGCTCTGTCCATTCCTGGATCTGATTCTTCAGAACTTGCCTTTATGTTGCGTTCCTATGAAGTACAGCTGTCTTCCGTTCCAAGGATTCTTTGATGGGTAAGTGTATGGAAATGTGGAAGAAGTGGTGGTCTGATTTGTGGGATCAAGGAACGTTTAGCTTTTGTGCCTTTGAACTTGGACTTTTTCTGTTTTGAGGGAACACCTTTTCTTGAACCTTTTTCCCCCTTTGGAGGAAGGTTTTCTGGTTTTTCTTGAGTTCTTTTGAATGGTTGTTCCCCTTTTTCTTTGTTTTTCTTCTGTCCCTTTTTTGTTCATTGTTGAGTACGTTCCTTGTTCTTTCTGATTGACCAGATGGTGTATGATGGAGGTGAGGTGAGTGTGTGATTCTGTTTTGATCCTTGACAGCAGAATTCATCTGTCTTCAGCAGTACTTACAACATTAAGGCAAGCTGAGAAGTTTCATTGTGGTTACACCTCAGGAGCGCTCTCAGAAGTAGGTGTTTGGCATTTTTCCGTTCCTTACCAGTTTGAGTTCACACAGATCAGCGTCTTTCAAAAATCTGAGGATTAAATTCCCTGCACTGTTTCTATTTTCAAATACTCAGAGAAAGAATAAGCATGATTAGTCAGTGACTTTGTGTTTCATGTATGTTAGTTAATCCAAAAGAATTGGGCAGTCTTAATACTATAACTGGAATGCATGCATATACCAAACAGTTTGATAAAAAAAAAAGTCTTTTCTATTTCAAAAAGATTAATTACAAGGGAACGAAAAGAAAAAGAAATTAAAACAGAACTGAAAACAAACTAAGCTAAGATAGATAGGAGGGTTTTCCCTTTTTCATTGGGGAGGTCTTCTGCCCCAAGGGTTCCTTTTTGCAGCTTCAGCTTCCTTGGCTTCATCAATCTCCTCCTATGTCAATGGTCTCCTCCTGAGCAGATCTTTTAATCTGAGGACTTCATGTGCAGGGAGCCATTTCTCAGCATCCTTCAGTAGATCGCTGATGATTGCAACCAGGGAATTGATGGTGGACCTCATCATGGTTTTGCCAGTGCGAAAATGGATGACTTGTTTTTCAACATCTAGCAGTCTCATTTCCAACTCATAAATTCTCCACTCCAGGTACGTTCCAAAGGCCCTGATAGCTTCTTTGGTTTCCTTACGTTCTTCATCTTGTTTGGAGACGAGCCTGTTCAGTAAGAGCTCTGCTGTGTGGTTGCGCAGAGAGTTGGAAAGGATTAGGGAGTTAGCTGCTTTAGCAATTTCTCCTTGGACTACATGGAGTGTTGATTCATAGGATGCAGCACTGGCTTCCTTGATGGCTGCTTTTATGGTGTTGAGTTGTTGTTCTCTCTCCTCCTTCTGCTGTTGTTGGAAGGTGTTAAAGGCAGATAAGAGTTGTGCCAGCTCGTCCCTTAGAGCTTTCAGCTCTTCATTAGTGCTTGTCATATCAGGTTGGGGAATGGACTTCTTGGCTGGCAACCGTTTTTCTAATTTCTCCCCCAACATTTCAAAGATCTCAGCAATCCCAATTTGGGATCTTTTCCTGGCTGAGATGAGGATTGCTGTTGTGAGGGAGGAGGGTGGTTGCCTCTTCTGCTGGATGTTTCCAGTAGCAGAAGGTAAGACAGGTGTTGGGTTGGGCTCATCCACTGGTGGTCTGGATAAGGAGGGCATGGCTTCAGCTTGTTCCTCCATCAGTGGAGGAATTGCCATCCCTTCTTCTTCTGCCAAAGCTCTGGCAAGAGCTTCGTCCCCAGATGTATCGGGACAGATGACAGGGTATGACAGAGGACATTCCAGATTGATCTTCCTGGGGCCTGTTGTCTTTGCTTTCTTCTAGGGGGTTCTATGAGAATCCATTTTCCTTTGTCATTTTTCTTCTGTGGCTGAGCCTCTTGCTCAGCCACTGATGTCTCTGCAGCAGATGCTGCTTTTTTTTTGTTCTTCCCTCTCCTTGTTGCTGCCTAGGAGAGGGTTGTGGGGTGATTTGTCTTCGTGGAGAGTGAACAGGTGGTGGGGACGAAATGTCAGAAAATGTAGAGTCTGAGCTGCTTGGGGACGTCTCCTTGGCAGCTGGTTTGGTTGCTGACATTCTGCTAGCCTTCAGCCTTTTTGCCAAAGGCTCATTGTCTTCACTCTCCTCCTCCTTGTCAGAGAGGGTGATAGGTTTTGCAGAGGATGCTCCCTCTGGCCTGTTGCTGCTAAGGACCCTCTTTAGCCTCTGACTCGAACATTCCCCCTTTCTTTGGGGAACTTTGGCAGGAGATTTCTTCTTGCCCTGTTTGCCATTAGTAGCAACAGGGGCATCCTTCTTCGGGCAGCTTCCTTGTCTGGTACAGGAATTCTCTAGGGAGACATTCACTTTACGGTCATCAGTGGCAAAACGCCGCCACTGAAGCTTGATTAAGGACTGCTTCACAAATGAGCGCAGAACCAATTTTTCCTGCTGCAAGGAGATGTTCCTCTCTGGGTATAGATGAATGATGGGCTCGGTGAGTTCTGGTTCTTCGCCACGGTTGGCCACATGAGTCACCTTGATCGAAAGCTTAGTCATTTTTAGCAGAAAGGAGGTTAGGGCACAATGTAGAGGAAGAAAAGGTTCTGAGTTGAATGGAAATAATAAAACTCAAAGGAAGCAGTGACTGAGTTTAAATAGACAATGGAGGAGTAAACGAAAAGTTTCTGGGACGTGGAGGTTAAGGAGAGGAGGTTAAAAAGGTGGTGGAATGGGGACGTTACAGAACGAGTGGTCAGCAGTAGGTGACCAGTTACTGATGGATGAGCGTGAGAAGATGGAACGGTTTAGGTCAGGACGTGAGAGAGAGGGAAAAGGAAAGGGTGCAGTTGTCTTAATGGTTGAGGAGACAGTTGCTTTTGCTGAGCACGCTTCCAAGATTTGCAATGAATAATTAGATATGGCTGCGTATCTTTTTAAATGACTCAGCAGGGACAGGTGTCCCAGTCACTCTTGCCACCTAACCCAGGGAACATTCCCTTTGTCTTTTCCTAACTAATAAATAAATAATTAATCTGACATAAATAACAATTTAACATGCAACAGTGACTACTAAATAAGGAAAAGGGAACGTACTAACCTATCACCTATTATTTAATAAATCTAAATGAACATGTAACAAAAAATATAATTATATCTATATATATAATTATATTGGGATTGTGTGGTTAGGGACCACCCCAAAACTACGTTCCTGGAACGGAACGTACTTTATTTGGACTTTTTGGAGAGGAACATCAGACGTTCCTTCCTTTTTGGGAGCTATGTGGTTATGGATAACCACCCCAAAACTTTGCTCTTTGTCAGAGAGCAAATGTATCTACTGGGTTGCCTCTCAGTCAGCGCTTAGTTTAATGTCTTTAGCTAGACATGGTACTTACCTCTCAAGGGGTTTCAGAAATGGTTGAGGGGACCTCAGTGTCCCCTGGTAGTGATCCTGGTGTTCTGGTTTGAAGGTTGGCAGCAATCTGCCCCAGATGGGACTCAATATTCCTGACCACTGCATCATTCTTGGTGACATATTCCTTGACATAATTTTCCAGGGTGTTGATGCGTTGGTCATCTCTGTGGAACGGAACGTAGTTGTTTCTTCTTTGTTCAAATGTTCCACTGCTGCTACCTTGCTGATACTACTGCTGATTGTTGTTGAATGGTCTCTGGTTAATGGGTGGCCTCCATTGGGTGTTGTGGTTCTGATCCTTAATGATAGTTCCTCCAGGGCTTGAATGTGTATTTCGTCCTGCTTGTTGATTGTCTCTGGTGAAGTTCCTTTTGCCAAAAATTTTTGCATAACACACCAATGCAGTGGATGGGCAGTCTGTTGAGTCATGAAGGTCACCACAAGCTGAGCATGGTTCTGTTTCAGTTGCTGTGAGTTGTAAGACTTCCATCCTTGGTGCTGCTT
>NW_026895798.1:0-17858 GCF_033153095.1 Gastrolobium bilobum | reverse complement strand
TACATTTATTTATAAAAAAACTTTTTACATAAAAAAACAAACAAAACACTTCTTAAATTGATTTCTTATTACTTTCCATCTTTTAGAACAATTGAATCCAAAATTAATTCAGAAAATTCTAAAAATAAAATAGTAACATAGTCATTGGTATTTCATATTAGTCTTGTGATTATTTTATTTTCTTTTTCAGATTGAATTTAGTTATAGCAGTTGCAAATTTTAGTCAAGTTAAAAACGCCAAAGATCCTTGTGGGAACGATAACTGGAACTCAAACAAGCTCTATATTACTTGTTGTCGCGTATACTTGCGCGCATACTTGCATAATTGTTATCAAGACAACAAGTTTTTGGCGCCGTTGCCGGGGATTGAAGGCATACATTGTCAAACTGTTTGATCTTGAGTTGTGATTGCTAATTGAGTTCACTTCTGTAGATTGTCAATTGTTTAGATTTTATTTGTGATTCTGATTCTGATTTTTTATTTTATTTTTTCTTTTATAATGCTTATGTTAATTAGTTTAAATTTTTGTTGTAGTTAATTTCTGTTTTGTTTGTTGTTATTTTTTTGTAGCTTCATCTATAGCTTGTTTAATTTTATTTTTTTGTTGTGGTTAATTTTTTTAGCAGGGTAATTTTAGTTTGCTTTTGTTTGTTGATTATGTTATTTTATTTTCTGAGTTGTTAGTTACATTTTACTGAATTTTTTTTTCATTATTCATAAATTGTGCTGGTTGCAATTTCTTTGTTGCGAATCTCTTTCTTTGGGTGCAATTTTTTTTTGTTAAGTCTCGATTGATGGTATTAGGAAGTGTATGAGTGACACCCTCATCCTTTTGTAGAGGCTTTTGACCCTGAACCAGAGAGGACTTTTAGGATTAGGAGGAGAATCCAAAGAGCAAATAGGCATTTGTCAAACCCTGATTTTGAAGAGATGGAGAACCCAGAAAATGGGAATAATAATGAGGAACAACCTGGGAGAATAGGGAACCAACCAATGGATGATAATGATAGATCCATGATGGACTTTATCATTTCTGTCTTGGATGAACGTGATCCAAGCATTGTCCAACCTGTCAATAAAGTGCCTTTCAAATTAGAACCTATCATGTTTACCATGCTGCAGAATATGGGGCAGTACCATAGGTTACTTTTAGAGGACCCACACAAGCATCTGAGGAACTTCATTGAAGTGGCTAATACCCTTAGGAGGCCAGCAATCTCAGATGATGTTTTGTGATTGAAACACTTCCCTCATTCCCTCACGGACAAAGCCAAAAAATGACTGAACTCCCTTCCATCCAACTCTATAACAACTTGGCATGAGCTAGCTAAAAAGTTCATCATGAAATTTTTTTCCTTCCAATAAAATAGTGCAAACCAAAGGCAAGATCACCAATTTCAAGCAGAAAGATGGTGAGACATTAGTGGACGTGTGGGGAAAGTTCAAACTGCTTCTTAAGCAGTGTCCAAACCATAGATTGCCATCTTGGGTCTTGATACAAACCTTCTACAATGGTCTAAGCTTTCAAAATAGAGCCCTAGCAGATTCAGCTGCAAATGAGATGTTTATTTTAGGTCCTTCAATCAAGCCCATGAGCTGTTAGAACAAATGGCTCAAAACTACTTCCAATGGCCTATGGAAAGGTCTCAGCCAAGAAGAGTGGCCGTAATGCATGAAGTTGACTCTATGACAGCATTATCAGCCAAGGTTGATGCACATTCAACCTTAGTTAGAACCCAAGGTCAGACCATAGAGGCCAATTTGGGTCAAATAGTAACATAGTCATTGCTATTTCAGATTAGTCTCGTGATTATTTTATTTTTATTTTATTTTTTAGATTGAATTCAGTTATAGCAGTTACAAATTTTAGTGAAGTTAAAAACGTCAAAGATCCTTGTGGGAACGATAACTGGGACTCAAACAAGCCTTATATTACTTGTTGTGGCATATACTTGCACGCATACTTGTATAACTGTTAGCAAGGCAACAAGTTTTTAGCGTCATTGTCGGGGATCAAAGGCGTACATTGTCAGACTGTTTGATATTGAGTTGTGATTGCTAACTGAGTTCACTTTTGTAGATTGTCAATTGTTTAGATTTTATTTGTGATTGTGATTTTTTTTTGTTTTTCTACTTTTATAATGCTTCTGTTAATTAGTTTAAATTTTTCTTGTAGTTAAATTCTGTTCTGTTTGTTGTTATTTTTTTGTAGCTTCATCTATAGCTTGTTTTATTTTTTTTATTTGTGTAGTTAACTTTTTCAGCATATTCCTGGAAATTATGATTCCCGAATAAATAAAATTTATCCTTTACCAAACGTCTCATAATCTAATTTGATAATTGGTAGTTGTTATGAGCTGCTACTAGTTATGCAAATGGGTTAGGCCGGCTTATAGGGGCCTACGACCTAACCTATATCATGTCAAGCTTGGCCTATTGTGTTTAATTAATTAGAACAAGACTAGACTTAAAAAAAACCTTTTTAGAAAGCAGAACATAGCCTTTTTTTATGTGTTGGACCTTTAAGCCTACAGACCGGCCTATATCATATTATTTATTTTAAATAAAATAATTAAAGTTATTATTTTAATGATTTTAAATACTAAAGTAATATTATTTTATTTTTTTAATTATTGAATGTTTAATAGAATTAAACAAGCTAACAAGTCTAGGTCGAGGATCCTAAAGTATTTTACACAGGCCTAATATATTTAAGCTAAAGCCTAGCCTAATCTATTTATATCCCTGGCTACTACGTAACTTATGTTAAAAAATTTGTTGAGTAAATACCCTTTTTAGTCCCTAACAAAAAATACAGTCCCCACTTTAGTCCCTTACAAAAATAAATTAGTCAGTTAGTCCCTAACAAATTCAAAGTGGACTCATTTAGTTGAAATCGTGGTCCCTCACAAATTCAAAAAAGATCCATATTAGTCCCTCAAAAGGACTAAAATAGGTCCACCTTGAATTTGTTAGGGACTAACTGACTAATTTATTTTTGTAAGGAACTAAAATGAAGATCGTATTTTTTGTTAGGAATCAAAAATGGTATTTACTCTTTTTTGTTTAGGATACAAGAATAACAAATAGACAAATAACTCCAATTTTTTCAAAAAACTTTATTGAATGTTAAACAATGCGTGATGTAAAAGGTGTAACAATATATTTTAGGGGAAAGTGTGTATTATTGTGAAAGATATAAAGTTGTGTCATTTTAACTGAGAGAAAGAAATAAATCATGGGAGAGAGAATAAGTGAAAAAAGTTTTAAAGGTGTGAATCTCACCTCTTTGTGAGAATGAAAAGATATAAGGTGTGAATCCCACTTCTTTGTGAGAGTGAAAGGATATAAGATGTATTATTTAAAATGACACAACTTTTTTCCTATATTTTATGTAAATTATATTATATTTTCTCATATATTAGAGGCAAGATATTTCACTTTATATTCACAAAAATTAAATGGGTCGTATCATTTAAAAAAAATACTAGTGGCACATCTTTCCATAATGTGCAGGACAGAATTGGTCTCTCTTGTAAAATTTTCTATATTTTATTTTGTACTTTTTAATTCACATTCATTATACAATATACATGCATCCGATATACCTTAAATGCGGAGTATTAAATAAAGAAGAAGAAAAGAGTGCACTCTTTGAGAGTATCGTTTGATCATCACGCCTTAAATGTACTCGAACTATCGTGATTATTGACATTGAAACAATTCAAACAATATGCTGATGCAACACACAGAATCATTCCTACTAAGTACTCCGTCGCCATTCGCCACCATCGAGAGGGAGATCAAAATTCGAAGCGGGAAAAACACACACCCTAAACAAGCAAAAAAGGAACAATTGAAAGCGTGGAACCATAAAAAGGATATAATCCAAAATAAGCAATGGCGCTTCACCGTTTCACATCCAAACTGCGGAGCTATTAGTCTTATGATGTATAGATCTTCAACATGCAAGAACGAAAGATGAAAAATCTTGATATGCAAGATGAGAGAAGAAGAAGAAGCCAACACGAAATTAAAGTGTTTCTGTATATTAAGTTAATGAACCAGTTAACCAAAGAATGGTTATATACAACCCGTGAAGGAGAAGAGGAAAAGAATACAGGAATAATGCTAACTAACTCTAACCAAACCTTAACTGAATTAACAAACTAAAACTAAATCAATTAAATGTCATTGGGCTGGGCCCTTTCTTCTGTTAAGCCCAATTGTGTTGAAACCGGCAACACCACCCCCCCCCCCCAACAAGCTTGGGCTGGGTTATGGATGTCCAGAAGAACAAGCTTGCCAATGAAATTATGAAAAGGAGATGGCAATAACGGTTTCGTAAAAACATCAGCAATCTGGGCAGTAGTTGAAACCGGCAACAGATGAATTAAACCGGATTGGATCTTCTCGCGAACAATATGGCAATCAAGTTTGATATGTTTGGATCTCTCATGGAAAACCGGATTATGAGAAAGGTGGATGGCAGATAGATTGTCACAGAAAACCATAAACGGCTTTGGTCGTGGAATTGACAAATCGTGCAAGAGGAAAGACAACCATTGAAGTTCACAGGTAATAGATGCCAAGGCACGATACTCTGCTTCGGTGGATGAACGAGAAACCGTTGTTTGCTTCTTTGATCTCCAAGAAATGAGTGAAGTGCCAAGAAAAACACAAAAACCTGTTACAGAACGACGGGTATCTGGACAACATTCCCAATCCGCATCAGCATAACCACTTAGTTGCAGAGAAGAATTGACAGGGAAGAACAAGCCTTGAGAAGGAGAATGCTTCAAGTATCTGAGGACTCGATTAGCAGCATCAAGGTGAGTGTAACACCCCGTATATATATCCGGTAATGTTATCATAATATCATATTAAGCTGCGCTTAATTAAAATGCGGAATTACTTTTTCTTTTCAATTATGATGTCATTAACATTACCAACTTGCTTAATAATCAATTAAAACATCGCCTGTATGTAATTGCAATAAAACAGCTAACTGAAATACCTCATAACATAGATAATATAAGGGTGGCTCTAGTCACGGAACTACAACAACGTAGACCGGACCGTCTAACAGTTTATACAACTCCAAACTACAAGTACTAACAGAAAGTGTCATGGACAATCCTCATGCTCACTCAAATAAGGCAGCATGCCCAACATTAGTCTCAACACATCATATCATAAATAGCGAAAAACATAAACAGCATCCAAATCCAGTCATGCTAACAAACAAGCAGAGACAACATAATCAGCTAAGCTCCGGCCTCCCGCCGCCTGAGGCATCAGTATCCATACTACCTGATCCTGAAATAAGCATTCCCCAAACGTGGGGTAAGATCTCTAATCTAGAAATCTCAGTAAGTCAGTGAGTCCTCAAGGATCTTCCACCCCAAGCTCACTTACATGTGCAATATAAGTTCAAAAGTAGTTTATCATTTATCATTTCTAAAACAATGCAATGCAGCAGATAATCATGTCATGTGTGTCAATACTAATCTACTGGCCAGAGATAGTGCAGGTATACGTCTATCACCTACACACCGTGCAAGTACCACTTGCATTCACCCCGGTACACCGTCTTGTATGGCGCTACATACTCAGGCTTCCTGTCAAGATGAAACAACACATGCATATTAAAAGCCATTTCATGTAAAGTTCATTCAACATATCAAATATCCAAAAGCATGTACACATCATGCATAAACCATACCCCCATGGGACATGGTGGAACCACAACATGGCTAAACCGAGGACACGAAAGCTTACCTTGCAAGCTAACTCCAAAAGCCAAGAGTCCACAGCTCAAAGTCCAAACACAGCAGATTCACAATCTGTTATGGACCAATACTATATCAATAATAATGCAACACAAGCATATAACTTAAAGACAACGCATTTCCTTACGTTTTACGTCTTAAGGCTCCATACCAAGCCTTAAGTCCTTAATCACTTAATTCTGACTTAGTTCATTAATTACAGAAGTTCAACTTCATCAATCTAGGGTCCACAAACCCCCAATAGCCTACTGTACACACAGCACAGCTACTGTTCTACGAAATCCCAGAATATCTGGATATTCCTCGGGACCATATCCGGATATGCAATATCCGGATATCTCACTGGACGTATCCGGATATTCAATATCCGGATATCCAGAATCCCATATCCGGATACCTAGTATCCGCATACTCAAAACCCATATCCGGATATCACATATCCGGATATTCATCGGGCACATATCCAGATATTTCACGACAGAATGCAGAAAATGCATTTCGTGAAGATATCCTTCCAAGGTTGGGTTTTTAACGATTTAAAGCTCCTAAACATGCATTTCTAGGTGTGTTCAACATTACCCCACAACAAGTCGTCATCTTTAAGTTTTAACATGCATCAAGCTTTCATTTTTAAGCATTAAACTCATGATTAAAGGTTGAAGATCATACCACAAGCTTAAACTCAGCAAGAATGACCCAAAGAGCTCACCAACAACCCTTCCAAGTACTGTTTCTACAGGTACACGAAAATGGACCAACAAGATGAGTCCTTTCCTCACCAAGGAAGCTACTTGGAGCTCAAAGCCACTAAGAACAAGGTGAAGCTCCTCCAAACTCTCCAACTCAGAACCAGAACCTCACAATAAACTCAGAAAGATGACTCTTTTCTGCTCACAAGACTCACACTCAAGTATTTCCCATTCACCCAAGGTGTTTTGGTGAGGAAACTAGAGGAAAATGTGGCAACTTGGTTGAGTTTCCAAGGAAACAAGGCAATGCATGAAGGAGGCTGGTCAGCAGCTCCAAGGCACCAACTTTCACGTTCAAATGGCTGAGTATCAGCCTAGGTTAGTGTGCAAAAGTTGTATTTATAGACCATGCCACTTAAACACACAGTATTAACTTTAATTGCTACGCTTAGCATTTTAATCCCAAACTTTGGATTATGAAACTACATAATTTTTTAAGATTTAACATATTTTTCTTATAATTTTTTGAGCACTTTTCTAGTACGCGCTTTTCCAAGTCAGTACCGGTTTCCAGCACCAGTTCTCATTATCTGGACTTGAAACTCGTTTTACAAGTCCTACATATTATTCTAGTAATTATCATGCACTTACATTAATTTTCCGGGATACTTTTTCGGCACGCATTTATACCGACTAGCAGAACCGGTATCTGCACTTTTCTTCCGAAAAGCGACTTTCAGCATTCTTAATCACTTATTACGATTATTAAGCCTCATAAATAATTATTAGGGTCAATTATGGAATCATTTCCTATTTTCTCGTAATTTATTAATTAAATTCCTTAATTAACGATGCGGGTTCTTACATTCACCCCACCTTTTTAGGATTTTGACCTCAAAATCAGAAACATACCTGGTCGAAACTCGGGGTACTGCCGGAGAAGCTCGTCCTCTCGCTCCCAAGTACACTCCTCAGGAGTCCTTCCGGTCCACTGCACCTTGACCATCGGAATGATCTTGATCCTCAGCTGCTTCTCGCCACGATCGAGAATCTTTAGTGGTCCTACAGGAGTCTTTAAGTTCTCCCGAACTTCCACATCATCCGGTTGCACCACGTGCGAAGGGTCTGCTATGTACCTCCAAAGCTGAGACACGTGAAACACGTCGTGGATGTTGGCCAGGTTCGGAGGCAAGGCAAGCCGGTAGGCAACAGGTCCTACTCTACCAAGAATCTGGTATGGCCCAATAAAGCGCGGGCTCAGCTTCCTCACTCTGAGTGCCCGTCCAACACCGGTGACAGGTGAAAGTCTCACAAACACGTGCTCACCCTCACTAAACTCCAGTGGTCGATGCTTGACATCGTAGTAGCTCTTCTGACGATTTTGCGCCTGCTTCAGCTTTTCCCTGATTATCTGGATCTGCAGGGTGGTATCTTGGACAAAATCCAAGCCAAACAACTCACGATCCCCAACCTCCGACCAGCAGGTAGGTGTACGACACCTCCTACCGTAGAGCGCCTCGTAGGGTGCCATGCCCAGGCTAGCATGGAAACTGTTGTTATACGAAAACTCTACCAATGGAAGGTACCTATCCCATGCCGAGCCCTGCTCCAACGTGCAAGCCCGCAACATGTCCTCCAAGGTCTGGATAGTCCGCTCAGTATGTCCATCAGTCTGAGGGTGATAGGCGGTACTCAATCTCAACTGCGTACCAAAAGCTCCCTGCAGCGCCTCCCAGAACCGAGATGTGAACTTCGGGTCCCTATCACTGATGATACTCACGGGCACCCCGTGAAGCCTCACAATCTCGCGAACATACAATCTGGCCAACTGCTCTGTAGTGAAGCTCACCTTCACTGGAAGAAAATAAGGAGACTTCGTCAATCTGTCCACAATGACCCATATCGAGTCACAACCAACCTGAGTCTTCGGCAAACCCACAACGAAGTCCATGGAAATGCTCTCCCATTTCCACTCCGGAATCTCAAGAGGTTGAAGTTTACCAGACGGCTTCTGGTGTTCAATCTTCACCTTCTGGCAAACCAAACACTTGGACACAAAGATAGCAACATCTTTCTTCATGCCCGGCCACCAGAAGTTCTTCTTCAAGTCTTGATACATCTTAGTAGCACCAGGGTGGATAGAAAACTGACCCTTATGGCCTTCTGCCATAATCTCTTATGTCAACGGACCTCGGGGAACCACAATCTTCCGCTGGAACAAAAGCAATCCATCATCATTCCAAGACACACCGTCTTGGTTCTTCACATAATCCAGACACTCTCTCTGAACTTGTGCCTCTTTAATCTTTTCTAACAGCTCGTTGACGACATCTGATGCTTCCAACCCGAGAAGTACGCTCGCACACGGAGCGGACACTGCCAAGTGGCGGAACTTCTCAACCACATCGAAGTTACCAAGTAGCAAACTGGATGAACTACTGGATTTCCGACTCAAAGCATCGGCTACCACATTGGCCTGGCCAGGATGATACCTAAGCTCAAAGTCGTAGTCCTTTATGAACTCCATCCATCTCCTCTGCCTCATGTTCAACTCCTTCTGGTCGAACAGGTACTTCAAACTCTTGTGGTCACTGAACACCACAAACCTCAAACCAAAAAGATAATGCCTCCAAATCTTGAAAGCAAACACAATCGCAGACAACTCCAAATCATGAGTCGGGTAGTTCTCCTCATGAGGCTTCAACTGCCTCGAAGCAAAAGCAACAGCTCTACCAGACTGCATCAGCACACAACCCAGCCCCTTTCCAGAAGCATCACAGTAAAGCTCAAACTGCTCCTCAGGATCAGGAAGGATCAACACAGGTGAAGAAGTCAATCTCTCCTTCAACTCCTGGAAGCACGCCTCACACTCGTGAGTCCACACAAATGGAGTCTCCTTTCGGGTAAGGCGAGTCAAAGGGAGAACCATCATGGAAAAACCCTTGATGAACCTCCGATAGTAACCTGCCAAACATAAGAAGCTCCTCACCTCCGTAGTTGTCTTGGGCCTCTCCCAATCCAACACGGCCTCAATCTGGTTGGGATCCACTGCAACTCCATCGGCTGAGATCACATGCCCCATAAACTTGACTGATTTGAGCCAAAACTCACACTTGGAAGGTTTAGCATAAAGCTTTTTATCCTTCAGCACTTGCAAAACTATCCTCAGATGCTCCACATGCTCCTCCTCAGTCTTGGAGTAGATCAAAATATCATCAATGAACACAATCACAAACTGATCCAGATACGGCTGGAAAATCCTGTTCATGTAATCCATGAACACTGCCGGCGCATTTGTGAGTCCAAACGGAATCACCAAATACTCAAAATGACCGTATCTCGAATGAAACGCGGTCTTCGGGACATCCTCCGGTTTCACCCGAATCTGATGGTATCCGGACCGGAGATCAATCTTGGAATACACACAAACACCCCTGAGCTGATCCAACAGATCATCAATCCGAGGAAGAGGATATTTGTTCTTGATTGTCACCTTGTTCAACTGCCTGTAGTCGGTGCACAATCGCATTGTCTCGTCCTTCTTCTTCACGAAGATGACCGGTGCTCCCCAAGGAGACACACTCGGTCTAATGAAATCTTTCGTCGAAAGATCCTCAATATGCTTCTTCAGCTCAGCCAACTCCGGTGGCGACATTCGATAAGGAGCTAAAGAAATCGGCCCCACACCGGGCAACAAGTCAATGGAGAACTCTATCTCCCGCTGTGGCGGAAACTCAGGAATCTCCTCAGGAAACACCTCAAGGAACTCCCCCACCACAGGAATGCCAGTGATATCCTCCTGTGTCCCACTCACCAAACCACCCAACATGACATAACCCAATGCCCCTGCTCGCAGCGCTCTCCTGGCCTGCAGCAGTGAAATGTATGGCGAGGAACTAGCTGTGGAATCACACGGAGACATCACCACTCGCTTTGCACAACAATCAATCAAAGCACAGTTTCTAGACAACCAATCCATGCCCAGAATAATCTCAAGGTTGGCCATCGGCAATCCTATCAGATCTACCGAGAACTCACGGCCATCCCACTGAAACGCTACATCGCGATGTACAGTGGTAGAATCACAAATCTCTCCGGTGGCGGTAGTCACCTGCAACGGTGGAGAAAGCACAGCACTGGGAAACTCAAGCCCCAAAGTAATTGGGGTAGCAACAAACGAATGAGTAGCCCCGGAATCAAAGATAGCATCCACAAAAGAATCACCAATAGACACAGTACCTCTGACAAGGTTCGGAGCGCGGTCCGACTGCTGCCTATCTAGTGTATACACTCTCCCAACAGAAGGTGGCACTGCAGGTGCCGAAGAAGATGCCATCTGAACCATCTGCAAAGGAACTGCCTGAACAGCTGCAGCTCTCGCCGTCGACGACAGACAATCTCTAGAGAAGTGGCCCTCCTTGCCACACTTGAAGCACATCAACTGCCCCGTAGCACAGCGTCCCACATGCTCCTTCCCACATCCCAAACATCTCGGAGTGGTAGGAGGCCTAGCAGAACTCCCCTGATGGGAAACAGCTCTCTTGAACTGACCAGGCGCCTGCCTAGTCGCTAACTGCTTTCCTTTGCCCTTATCAGCAAACCTCCTGTCCTTCCAAGAAGTAGGAGCAGGAGTGAAACCACCTGTTCCCTTGCTCTCCTCAACCTTGGCCCTTTTGGCCTTGCTTGCCACACAAACATCCTCGATGTCCTTACACTGCTGAACCAGTGTACCAAAGTCCCTCGAAGCAGCACCAGCAAGATGCTCAGCAATCACCTCACTAAGTCCCTTGCGGAACTTAGCTTCCAGAAATAACGGAGTAGGAGGAACCATCCGGATGTGTGCAAACTTCACTAGCTCATTAAACTTAGCCAGGTACTCATCAACAGACATCGAGCCCTGTACCAAACGATCAAACTCTCCCTGCTTCCTCTCCTGCGCATCATAGGGAAAGTATCGGCCCAGAAAGCACTCCTCGAAGAATGGCCACGTCATGACACGACCCTGCCTCTCAAAAGCACGAGAGGTGTGCGTCCACCACTCATGGGCATCGCCCTCCAGCATGTAGGTCGAGAACATCAGCTTCTGTGGGTCTGTACACTGCATAACCCGAAAGATCTTGTCCAGCGACTCTAGCCATCTCGCAGCAGCAATAGGATCCAGAGACCCCTCAAACACAGGTGGCTTATGCTTCCTGAAAGCATTCAGCCGGCGATCGATCACATCACGATCCTCAGCAATCCCCACAAGGGGCTCCCCCGTCTCAGGGGCATGAGTAGCACTGCCGATGTGACTATGGCTCTCCTCCTGAACACTAGGTGGAGGCGGTGGCGGTGGTGGTGGAGCATGGCCTACAGCAGGACCAGCCCTCATCTCCTCCAACATGACTCGCATCATCGTCATGTTCGCCTCGAGGACTTCCTCAGTGGTCCTCCGGTTCGCTTCACGAACTTCAGCTGCGGCTATCCGGTTCGCCTCGCGAACAGATTCCATCATTGCCGCGTTGGCCACTCTAGCGGCCTCCTGATCGGCTAACCTAGCCGCCTGCATCTCAGCCAATGCAGTCAGGATAGGATCAGATTGATCCTCAGAAGTCTCTCGTGTTCTCCCGGACCTTACCATGACTCTGCACAAGTTACACAAATTATGAGTTGATCAGGCCCACGCAATGTGATCACATATACAGCATCATAATAAAATTCGACGGAGTAAACACAAAGACAGACACAACCAAGCAACCTAGCAATTGCAATATATACAGGTTTTTCCCTCGAACCATTGCTCTGATACCATAAATGTAACACCCCGTATATATATCCGGTAATGTTATCATAATATCGTATTAAGCTACGCTTAATTAAAATGCGGAATTTCTTTTTCTTTTCAATTATGATGTCATTAACATTACCAACTTGCTTAATAATCAATTAATAAAACATCGCCTGTATGTAATTGCAATAAAACAGCTAACTGAAATACCTCATAACATAGATAATATAAGGGTGGCTCTAGTCACGGAACTACAACAACGTAGACCGGACCGTCTAACAGTTTATACAACTCCAAACTACAAGTACTAACAGAAAGTGTCATGGACAATCCCCATGCTCACTCAAATAAGGCAACATGCCCAACATCAGTCTCAACAAATCATATCATAAATAGTGGAAAACATAAACAGCATCAAAATCCAGTCATGCTAACAAACAAGCAGAGACAACATAATCAGCTAAGCTCTGGCCTCCCGCCGCCTAAGGCATCAGTACCCATACTACCTGATCCTGAAATAAGCATTCCCCAAACGTGGGGTAAGATCTCTAATCTAGAAATCTCAGTAAGTCAGTGAGTCCTCAAGGATCTTCCACCCCAAGCTCACTTACATGTGCAATATAAGTTCAAAAGCAGTTTATCATTTATCATTTCTAAAACAATGCAATGCAGTAGATAATCATGTCATGTGTGTCAATACTAATCTACTGGCCAGAGACAGTGCAGGTATACGTCTATCACCTACACACCGTGCAAGTACCACTTGCATTCACCCCGGTACACCGTCTTGTATGGCGCTACATACTCAGGCTTCCCGTCAAGATGAAACAACACATGCATATTAAAAGCCATTACATGTAAAGTTCATTCAACATATCAAATATCCAAAAGCATGTACACAACATGCATAAACCATACCCCCATGGGACATGGTGGAACCACAACATGGCTAAACCGAGGACACGAAAGCTTACCTTGCAAGCTAACTCCAAAAGCCAAGAGTCCACAGCTCAAAGTCCAAACACAGCAGATTCACAATCTGTTATGGACCAATACTATATCAATAATAATGCAACACAAGCATATAACTTAAAGACAACGCCTTTCCTTACATTTTACGTCTTAAGGCTCCATACCAAGCCTTAAGTCCTTAATCACTTAATTCTGACTTAGTTCATTAATTACAGAAGTTCAACTTCATCAATATAGGGTCCACAAACCCCTAATAGCCTACTGTACACACAGCATAGCTACTGTTCTACGAAATCCCAGAATATCCGGATATTCCTCGGGACCATATCCGGATATGCAATATCCGAATATCTCACTGGACGTATCCAGATATTCAATATCCGGATATCCAGAATCCCATATCCGGATATCACATATCCGGATATTCATCGGGCACATATCCGGATATTTCACGACAGAATGCAGAAAATGCATTTCGTGAAGATATCCTTCCAAGGTTGGGTTTTTAACGATTTAAAGCACCTAAACATGCATTTCTAGGTGTGTTCAACATTACCCCACAATAAGTCATCATCTTTAAGTTTTAACATGCATCAAGCTTTCATTTTTAAGCATTAAACTCATGATTAAAGGTTGAAGATCATACCACAAGCTTAAACTCAGCAAGAATGACCCAAAGAGCTCACCAACAACCCTTCCAAGTACTGTTTCTACAGGTACACGAAAATGGACCAACAAGATGAGTCCTTTGCTCACTAAGGAAGCTACTTGGAGCTCAAAACCACTAAGAACAAGGTGAAGCTCCTCCAAACTCTCCAACTCAGAACTAGAACCTCACAATAAACTCAGAAAGATGACTCTTTTCTGCTCACAAGACTCACACTCAGGTATTTCCCATTCACCCAAGGTGTTTTGGTGAGGAAACTAGAGAAAAATGTGGCAACTTGGATGAGTTTCCAAGGAAACAAGGCAATGCATGAAGGAGGCTGGTCAGCAGCTCCAAGGCACCAACTTTCACGTTCAAATGGCTGAGTATCAGCCTAGGTTAGTGTGCAAAAGTTGTATTTATAGACCATGCCACTTAAACACACAGTATTAACTTTAATTGCTACGCTTAGCATTTTAATCCCAAACTTTGGATTATGAAACTACATAATTTTCTAAGATTTAACATATTTTTCTTATAATTTTTTGAGCACTTTTCTAGTACGCGCTTTTCCAAGTCAGTACCGGTTTCCAGCACCAGTTCTCATTATCTGGACTTGAAACTCGTTTTACAAGTCCTACATATTATTCTAGTAATTATCACGCACTTACATTAATTTTCCGGGATACTTTTTCGGCACGCATTTATACCGACTAGCAGAACCGGTATCTGCACTTTTCTTCCGAAAAGCGACTTTCAGCATTCTTAATCACTTATTACGATTATTAAGACTCATAAATAATTATTAGGGTCAATTATGGAATCATTTCCTATTTTCTCGTAATTTATTAATTAAATTCCTTAATTAACGGTGCGGGTTCTTACAGTGAGCATCAGTGGGAGCAGCCAAAAATTGGCTAAGTTGATGAACACTAAAACTTATATCCGGACGAGTGGTAGTCAGGTATAAAAGTCTGCCAATAAGTCTACGGTATACTGAAGCATCTGGAAGCAGTGAACCCATATCACGGCTTAACTTGACTGAAGGATCCATGGGGGTAGAAGCTGGTTTGCAAGCTAACAGACCAGTATCATAGAGAAGGTCCAAAGTGTATTTGCGTTGATTGAGGAGTATACCAGTAGAAGAGTGTGAAACTTCAAGACCTAAGAAAAATCTGAGTTTCCCCAAATCTTTAATCTTGAACTGACTATCTAGAAAAGATTTCACCTGTTGAATCTCCTTCATGCTATCCCCAGTAAGAACAATATCATCCACATACACTAACAAAGCTGTAAAGTGATTGGCCTGCTGCTTTGTAAACAAAGAATAGTCAGCATTGGATTGAGAATAACCAAGAGATAAAAGAGCAGCAGAAAGCTTGGAATACCATTGTCGACTAGCTTGTTTAAGACCATAAATTGACTTGTTCAATTTACAAACCAGAGAAGGAGTCGAAGAGAAAACACCAGGTGGCAAAGTCATGTAAACCTCTTCATGTAGGTCACCATGAAGAAAGGCATTGTTCACATCAAGTTGCTCCAAGAACCAATGCTTAGAAGAAGCAAGTGACAACAATAAACGAACTGTGGTTAACTTGGCCACTGGACTAAAAGTTTCAAAATAATCCAAGCTTTCAGTTTCTGTATACCCTTTTGCTACAAGGCGAGCCTTGTACCTTCCAATGGATCCATCAGCCTTGTGTTTGATTTTATACACCCATTTACAACCGATGAGGCTCTTACCAGGAGGAAGAGGAACAAGACTCCATGTATTGTTCTGATTAAGGGCTGCAATTTCAGTTTGCATAGCTTGGTGCCAGCAAGCATATTTTGAAGCTTGAGTGTATGTGTGTGGTTCTGTGTGTGTGATAGTATTGAGACAAAAGGATTTATAAGTAGGGGAACATCTGTCATAGGATAAGACAGTAAATAAAGGATATATAGGATTGGAGGATGAAGAAATACCTGAGATGGATGGAGAAGCTGATGTGATGGAAAGGTTGCAGTGATAGTCTTGCAAGTAGTGTGGTTGTCTTCTGGTTCGATAAGGTCTGCTAATGGGAGCAATAGAAGGATTAGGTATGTCAGTAGGAGGTAAAGAAGAAGTAGGTTGTTGTGGTAAAATGGCAGTATTAGGCCCAAGGGGAATATCATTGAAATTGTGGAAATAAAAAAAAATGGGAGAAGAATCAGATTGACCAAGAGAATTGTCTGTTGAAGTTTCTAAATTAGTAAAAGGAAAAATATGCTCAAAGAAAATAACATTTCGAGAAAGAAAAAATTTCTTGGTTTTGAGATCAAGGAGAATATAACCTTTGACACCTTCTTGATAGCCTAGAAAAATAGTTTTATATGCTCTCGAGTCAAACTCGGTTCTATGAGAAAGAAGTGTGGAGGCATATGATAGACAACCAAAAACTTTGAGATGCTGTAGGGAGGGTGGTTGTTGGTAAAGGAGATCATAAGGAGTGGAATGATTGAGTAAAGGAGTGGACAATCGATTGATAAGATGAATTGCATGACAAATAGCATAAGACCAGTATGGTAGAGGGAGATGAGACTGAAAAATGAGAGCTCTAGCTACATTTAAGATGTGTTGATGTTTTCTCTCAACAACACCATTTTGTTGAGGATTTTCAACACAAGTCCTTTGATGTAAAATACCTTTTTCTTGATAAAATGATATCATAGCAAATTCTGCTCCATTGTCAGATCTTACACATTTGACAGTTTTCTGAAATTGATTTTCAATCATAATGATGAAATTCTGTAAAGCCTTTCTAGCTTCACTCTTGGTTTTTAACATCAAGGCCCAAGTAAAACGAGAAAAATCCTCAACAATAGTTAAAAAATATCTATGACCATGAATGGAAGGAATAGAATATGGACCCCAAATGTCTACATGAATCAATTGAAAAATACAAGTAGTTTTGGTATTGCTGTGAGAGTAAGGCAACTTATGTTGTTTCAAAGTAGAATAAGGTACATGACCTAATCTATGATGCCATAGGCTAGAAGCATCAGTATTATTTGCAGAATGGTAAAAAACAGAAGAAGAATAATTCTTCAAGATCTTGAAATCCTTGAAGCCCTTTTCTCTACTTGAAGACTTCATCACATACAATCCTTCAATCTGATCAGCTGAACCAATCATCACATTGGTATTGATCTGTTTAATGAGACAATAGGAATTTCGAAAAATTAGATAACAAGATATGTTGTTGACTAATTTGGTGACAGATATCAAATTAACATGAAAGGAAGGAACAAATAATACTGAAGTGAGTGTCAAGGTTGGAGAAAACAGAACAGTTCCAGAAAAATGAGCAGTTGTGTGTGAGCCATCTGGTAAGGTGATAAAAATTGGATTGATTTTGGTCAATGAGATAAAATTGGAGGGAACATAACTGATGTGATCAGTAGCTCCAGTGTCAAGTAACCATGTGAAAAGAGAAATACCTGTAGGGTTGACTGTGTTAGTGTTCAAAACAGCAGTACGAACAAGATTGGTGGAACTGAGATGAGTTTCTTCAACAGAAGAACTTAATTGCAAACCCTTAATCAAATTTTGATATTCATCTTGAGGAATGGTGACCATGGCATCAGGAATGTCACCACTGTCAATGATATCAGCATCAGTTTGAGAAACAAAATTAGCACTGGATGAAACTGTGGGCTTGAAACCTTGAAGATATCCATGCTTTTGGTAACAAGTGTCAACAGTGTGGTTTGGCTTTCCACAATAGGTACAAATTTTAGTAGGACCACGTCCCTTATTGAAGAAAGAAGGGGATCCACGACCCCTACCACGACCAAAATTCTGTCTTTGGGGATTGTCAAAAAAGCTATTGAAAGCTCTAGATTCTGATGTGAGATCAGGTAAAATTTCACAATGCATTTGTCTCTCCTGTTGCACAATCAGAGAGAAAACTCGTATTAAATTGGGAAAAGGATCCATGAGCATCACTTGAGATCTTACAGGAGCATATTG
>NW_026895797.1:0-17971 GCF_033153095.1 Gastrolobium bilobum | reverse complement strand
AATCCCCAAAAGGGGGACTAACCCACGCATAAAACTGGTTTCTAGTCATTTTCACATGTGGTAATCGATTACCAAGTACATGGTAATCGATTACTGCACATGGTAATCGATTACCAACCAAAAGTAATCGATTACCATGCGGGCAGAACAGTTTTCTGCAAAAATTTTCTGCACAATCCGAAGCAAAAATGTCACCCAATGACCCAAGGTTTGGTTTTGACCCAAAACAGATATTCATTAACACTTATTAGCCTTAGATTAACAACCCTAAGCTTGAATGATTAAAGTTATCTCATTTCATAACATAAACAAGCTATTTTCATATAAAAATTAAAGGGAAGTTCAAGGTATACCAATGGGGTCCAAACTCAGCAACAAAGAAGGCTCTTGGAGCTCTCCAACAAAGCTCAAAGATACTGACTTTAAGGAATCACGAAAATACAACACAAGGTGGGTTCTTTCTCTTTAAAGATCACACTTTGAAGCACCAAATGCCGTGACAATGGCCTTTCCAAGGAAAACTCAGCAACTCAGCCCACAAAACCCCACAAAACAGTGGCCAAAACTCAGAACAAGGTCTCACACCCACTCCCAATCACACACCCAAGTGTTTGCTCATCAAAGGAGAAGAAGAAATGGAAGAAAAGGTCACAAAACTCCCAAAAATGGTGAAGAGGAAATGAAACAGTGCACAAGGCTGATCAGCCACCCTCAAGGTCACGTAGGAAAAATTGAATGCCTAGGGTTTTGTGCTAAAATGCATATATATAGTCACTTAACAATTAAAGACACAGTATTAACATTAATTGCTACGCTCAACATTTTAATCTCAAACTTGGGATTCTGAACCTAGCCATTTTCTAGGATTTGTCATATTTTTATATTAATTTTTCACAACACTTTTTCGGTACGCGTTTTAACACTGACAGTATTAGTTCCGATACCAATTCTCATTATTTTGACTTCAAACTTGTTTTACAAGTTCTATATATTATTCTAGGAATATTCATGCACTTATTATAATTTTCTGAGATACTTCACCGATACGCATTTATACCGAGTAGCAGAACCGGTATCTGCACTTTTCGTCAGAAAATCGACTTTCAACATTATTAATTACTTTATATATTTATTTAAACCTCATAATAATTATTAGGGTCAATTATGTAATTATTTTCTAATTTCACATAGTTAATTAATTAACTTCCTTAATTTTCGGTGCAGGTTCTTACATATTCCAACTTATGTCCCCCACTTTAGTTATTAAATAGTCACGGTTATGTGCAAAATAACCAAAAAGCTGAATTGAACCAAATTGTATTTAAAATAATCAGTTTTTAAAGAACTAGTTCATGAACTTAACTGATTTTTAAAGAACTAGTTCATGAACCGAACCAGTTTTTAAAACCAGTTCAAGAACCGAACTGTTTTCGAATCGAACCAAACCGATTTTTATTACTTTATTTTTTTAAGAATTTTTTTTTTCTTTTCAGAATAGGGTCGACGTGAACCGGTTTTGAACTGAACCGAGTAGTTTTCAAACCGATCCAAATCGATTTTGAACCAAACCGAACCATTTAAACTAATTCGATTCGATTTTTAAAAAAATTCGGTTCAATTCGACCAATCCACACTCCTAATAGTCAGGCCGATTTCTTGATTCATTTTAAGTGACCCATCTAAGGACAACCTACTCATCCACGTCCTTTAACAATTGAACAATTAATAAATTTTAACTAATATCATGTAGCATCTAACCGAGACAATTTAACCATCCATCCATGTGTCGAGGCTTAAGAGATTAGACTAAATAAAATCCAATTCAAAGCTTTCCAACCTTGTGTTCTGTACCGTTGGGGTCTATAAGCTCACTATGTTCTCTATAGGGATAGAGTCACTGTATGAGTTGTACGTCTAGCACAGGTAGAGACCAAGCTAGGAAGCACTTTCCCAAGTATGAATGCTAACAGATGATAATGGGGGGGGGGGGGTATGTGTGTATGTTACTCAAGAATTATGGGCAGAATCACGATACATAAGATGTCCCTCCTTGTGTGTGGGGGAAGGATTTATAGGAGGATCAGATCCCTATCCCGAGTGGGTTGGTGAGAGGGGGTCAACCCTCTTTGGGATTAGTTGGGGGTGGCTGACACTGCTATGATAGCAGTGATGCAGCCCTTACTTCGGCGATGTTAGTGTATGACAGTGGGGTTACTATTTAAGGTGTGTGGTGCGGTCTCCTAGGAAAATCAGATCCCAAGGTAAGACATTTATGTGTCTCTCCTAAGGAGTGTAGCCGCCTTGGAGGCAGGATGTATGGGAGGTTGGTAGGGCTGACGTGGAGGAAGGGTAAAAGCTTGGGCTCAAGTCACTGGGCTGTGTGGAATTGGGCTATCCGGAACATTATACTTGCTAATTCGTATTACCAATTGACAGCCTCCAAATCATTCCAGTCATTACTTAATAGGATTCATGGCTTGACATACATATATCAAAAGATACCTGCGAATGTGTCAAATACATTGCTAATGCATGATCGTATCGATAAACTCCAAGCAGAATAAGGGTGAATAAATGATACAAGTCATGAAGCATCACACGGAACCCTTTCCCACCCTAATAGGGATAATGATCTTTTCGACACGTTTTAAGAAATCAGTTTCGTGTGCCTTCCAACATGTTCTCAGTATATAAATAGCCATACTCAGCATATAGAGACCACAATCTCAAAATTCAGAAGCTTTCAAGATCACTAATTTACTATCCTATCAAGAAGGAGAAATTAGCATAAAGACTTCAAGATATGCTTAGGTCATTTGTTAGGAAGATACAAAAGGGTCTTTCACTATTTGTACACAGAAGGCCTGAACTAAGGTACTTCAATGAAGATCTTGTGGAAGCCACAACTATGGTGCCAGATGATGTTAGGGAAGGATATTTTGTTGTTCTTGCAACTAAGGATGGAGAAACCAAAAGGTTCATTGTTGAGTTAAACTACTTGACTGATCCTTCATTCTTGGGACTACTCGACCAAGCTCAGGAAGAGTATGGTTTCGGACAACAGGGAGTTCTTGCTGTCCCTTGTCGACCTCAAGAATTACAAAAGATTCTAGATGGTCTCAGAGAGTAGAAAAGAGAGAAACAAATTAAGGTGCAGAAAGGGATACGAATATTATTAATGTTCCTAACTTCCTACGATAGAAAACTACTAGGAAGTTTTAATTTCTAGCTATAATTAATTAATCCTTTTGCTACTGCTTCAAGATGGATACATAGATGATTCCTTATACTCTTTAGTCAATTTATTGTTACTTATAATTAATTAATTTATCTTTTATGTAATAATTTTTATTTTGGGTCAGGATCAATTCATACAAGTGTTTTAATCTTAACTATTATCTAACTTATAATTAACAACTCAAATTTTTGTGATTATATGAATAATTAGATACAATTCGATTAATATATATATAAAAAAAAGATACAGGTCGATTAATAGTCAAGAATAATTTGCCTAAAAATATCAAGATATTTCGGGAATGCTTCTCCATCTATGTTTGAGAAAATTTAGACAAATACTCCATGATTTTTTTTCGTTTCCTTTTGTCGTTTTTCTTCTCTTTCTTTACTTTGTAAGATTTGTTTTCCTTACCACCAGTTGTAGAAAGATACTTTTTATTTATTATGTTTTTTATGTATTCCGGATTCTCCCCTCTGAATTAGTTACATTAAATACTTAAAGAAACCGTTTAAGGTTTCCATGAGATTAACTGGTAGAAACTACCATTTTTTTTGGCACAATGAAGAAGTATATATTATGTTTATTTTGTTTAAACATTTTTTTGGCAAAAAAGCTTCGAGGAAGAAGGGTATTCCTTACTTCCTGGAATAAAGGCAATCTATTTATTATGTTTTTATTCTACCTTATTATGAACTTATTTGAAGCCGTGGTTTGTGTACGATGATTGTTTGTAAAGAACTAATTCAATCTAAAAAGCATCCATAGCGTGATACTTCAGCCACCAAGGAATAGAGACCCAACTCAACTACACAACATATCAATGATGATGATATCATTATTATTATTAAGTAAAAATGTTCAACTGAGAAGGATAGATCATTTCAAACACTGTACTATATATTACACGGATCTATGTATGCAGTTATGCACGATATATTGCAGTCACAAACTTGTCCCCAGGCCCCTACTCCCCATATGTATAATGAAAGCGTTTTGCTAGCTGTAGACCCCAATCACATTGCAGTGTTGCAGATAATGATAACTGTTGAGATATATAAAACTATTAAAAAGTCTTCACCTACTAGCTTAAGCTTTTGGGTTGAATTGGTTCTTTACATGATTTCAGAGCCTTGCCGCCGCCCCCTTTCTCTTGTGGACTTTCTTAGCACAAGTTGGCTATGCATTGCATCTTCCACTCTTCAAGCCCAATGGGCTCTCGTGTGAGGGAGCATGTTGAGATATATAGTCCCACATTGGTTGTATGTGCAACTAATGTGGAGTTTATAAGGCCTTGGACACTCCCACCCTTTGAGCTAGCTTTTGGGGTGGTGTATCCCAATGTTCTTATCAAGGTATCAGAGTCTTGTGTCCCGGGTTCGATCCTCGCCACCTCCCACTTTCTTTCAAGTGAAATTTCTTTGTTCGCATAGGTACGTGAGCATGTACATTGTCCACCCTTCAAGCCCAATCACATTCAAGTGTTGCAGATAATGATAACAAAATAAATAATAACATATATATCAATATATTAAATTTTAAAATATTGGAAAATTTTGTTTTTATAAAAATTAATTTATTTTTTGGACACACCAATCAATATATTTTTATAAAAATTAATATCATATAATATATTTGAAAGAATTATATAAATTCTTTATTGAAGGGTATTTTTGTTAAAAATATTTATTTTTATTCTATCTAGTATTATACCGTGCATTATCAAACATTAAATGATATTATCTTATACAATATATTATGTTATACAATAGCATGCAAAACATTAGATAATATTAAAATTTAATCGGACCTTATACTATCAATATCAAATTTATAAGGCCTTATAATATACGTGCACCAAACATTAAACACTGGTGCCCGTCCCTAATAAACACTGGTGCGGCGGTAAGTTTCATAATAAAAGAAGTTAATTTCATGTTGTTACTTACTGTATCGTAACTTTGTCGTTTCCAATCAAGAAGAACATCAAGGAACTAGATAATCATGCATGAAAATTGTTCAAATCTTTGATTGCGAAGGTAGTAAAAGGGTGGTCTCCCACTTTTAGCTCATAGAACAGCTTATCCAATATGTTGAGATGTGGTTAACTGTGTTGGGCTTCCTCCTTCAATGCTAAGCCCAAGCTCATTTGAGGGGTTTCCTAAAAATCCTAACCCTAATTTCCACCTCCTCTATATATACTCATTAGTTGTGGGTGGAGGCTAGGTCAGATTTGAGAGAACAAATTTGAGAGAATTATTTGATTGTTTGAGCAAAAGCTTTATGCTTTGCATTTTGAGAGATCTCTAGAGAGAGTTTGAGTGAAACATCTCTAGGGTAGTTTGATTATAACCATTGTTGGAGAGGTTGAGTTAACCACCACATTGGTGTATTTGATTCGTTGTAACCATTATTTTCATAGTGGATTTCTGATCTGGACTAGGTCCCGTGAGTTTTTTACTTCTTCATAGGAGAAGGTTTTCCCACGTTAAATCTGGTTGTGTTCTTCTTCTCTTTCTCCTGTTTTCGTTTTGATTTTCCGCTGCGCTACCCGACCTGGTGAAGTTCAGGCCGAGGTATTGCCGAGATCCGAGATCAGGATCTTGTTGATTGGCTTCCACACTAAGGCTGCTTAGCCGAGCTTGAGGGAACCGAGTTTTCCCAACAGTGGTATCAGAGCCCGAGTTCGACGGGTTCTGAAGGAGACGAGATGGAGACCAGTGGCATAACTCATGATGGAGATATGTTCAAGTTGACCGCAGACAACTTCACTTATTGGAGACCGATGATGGAAGATCATCTCTACTGCAAAGATCTGCATGAGCCCATTATCCTTGATGAGAGACCGGCAGGCAAAACTGATAAGGAGTGGGAGATCCTGAGCCGGAAGGCGGTAGCCACGATCAGGAAATATATTGATAAAAGCCTCTTTGAGCACGTGTCCGAATTCACGAACGCGTATGAGTCGTGGACGAAGCTAGAGTCCATGATTCAGAAGAAGACTCCCAGGAACAAAGCACACCTGGTTCGCCGACTTGTTAAGCTTGAATACAAGGACGACATGAGCATGATTGAACACCTATAAAGGTATTGTGAATCAGCTGTCAAAGGATGATATGAAAATTGATGAAGAATTGTAGGCATTGTTGTTGTTGAGCTCGCTGCCAGAAAGCTGGGATACTCTGGTGGTGACCCTGAATAACTCGACTCCAGATGAAAAATTGAAGATGGATGTCGTGACAGACAGCCTCCTGGGCGAAGAATCCAGGAGAAGAGAACGAGGTACTTCGAGTACGTCTGAGGCCAACGTTGCTGAGAACAAAGGAAAATCCGACTCCCGCGGTAGAAGCAAAAGCCGAGGTAGAGGTCGTGACAGACGAGACAAGTCCAGAGGTCGGTCAAAGCCGAAATATGAGTTGAAGTGCTTTTACTGTGGAAAGACAGGCCATAAGAAGCCAGACTGCTGGACCCTACAGAATGATGAGAAGAACGGCTCTGTGAAGCCGGATCAGATTATTCCCAAGAAGAGGGAAGACAAGAGCACCACTGCGGTGGCTGCAAACCCTGATGCTGAGATATTCCTCTTAGGTGAGGATAATTATTTGAATGTTGCATATGATGACTGCACCTGGATTGTTGACTGCGGTGCCTCCTTCCACGTTACTCCACACAAAGGTTTTTTCTCCTCTTATCGAGGTGGTGATTTTGGAGTCGTGAAGATGGGAAATCAAATGACCAGCAAGATTGTTGGTGACGGTGATGTAACTCTGACCACGGATGTCGGATGCCGACTTGTGTTGAAAGATGTGAGGCATGTTCCTGACATGCGTTTGAACCTAATCTCGGTAGGCAAACTTGATGATGCCGGGTTAGTGAACTACTTCGGTAGTGTGAGATGGAAGCTGGCCAAGGGAAACTTGGTCGTGGCCCGAGGTAAGATCAATGGCGGAGAAGCCAATTCTTTTCGAGATGAACCTAGCTTGGAGCTATGGCACAAGCGCCTCGGCCACATGAGCGAGAAAGGGCTACAGATCCTGAACAAGAAAGGATTATTGACCGGGTTGAAAGGCCAAGCGTTGGAGAGTTGCACGCACTGCCTAGCTGGAAAGCGGCACCGGGTTTCTTTTGTGAGACCGGATCAACCAAGAAGACGAAGGAATATTCTTGACCTCGTCCATACTGATGTTTGCTCCATGTCAGAGAAATCTCTTGGAGGAGCTCAGTACTTTGTTTCATTTATTGATGACCATTCCCGCAAAGTGTGGGTATATTTGTTGAAGACTAAAGACCAGGTACTCCAATCCTTTAAAGAATTTCATGCGATGGTTGAAAGGGAGACTGGCAAGAAATTGAAGGTGGTCCGATCTGACAATGGTGGTGAGTATTGCGGCCCATTTGATGCATACTGCAGAGCGGCCGGGATTCGACTTGAGAAGACGCCCCCAAGACTCCACAGTTAAATGGACTGGCTGAGAGAATGAACAGAACTATTGAAGAGAAGGTCCGAAGCATGTTATCCAATGCCGAATTGCCGAAATCATTCTGGGGAGAAGCCGTCAAAACTGCGGTTGACTTGATCAACCTCTCACCATCACGGCCACTTGAAGGAGAAATTCCAGAAGAAGTCTGGACAGGTCGGAAAGCGGCCCATAATCAACTGAAAGTGTTTGGATGCCGAGCTTTCGTGCATATCCCTAAAGATGAAAGGGCCAAACTTGATGCAAAGACTAAAGAATGCATTTATCTTGGTTCGCCGAGATGTGAGTTCGGGTTCCGACTTTGGGATCCAATCAATAAGAAGATCGTGAGAAGCCGAGATGTGATCTTTCATGAGCATGAGACCATTCATGACATCTCGAAGCCCAAAGTCCGGGTTACTGTCAGACGTGAAGAACCCATCCCTCCTGTCCGAGCTGAAGCAGGGGGAGAAAATAAAGAAAATGATGATCAGCAACAAGCTGAAGATGACCAAGATATTGAGGTCTGAGTTGATGATGAGATTCGGGATGAGAATGACGAACTGGGTTCTCAAGCTGAAGAACAGCCGAGATATCCAACTCGAGAAAGAAGACCCTCTACGAGATATCCATCTGACGAATACACCGTTGTTGCTGAAGACGATGAGCCTCAGAGTTATGATGAGGTTGTGACGAGCTCAGAGAAAGAAGAATGGAAAAAGGCAATGCAAGACGAGATGAAGTCTCTGCACGAGAATCAGACTTATGAGTTGACTGAGTTGCCAAAAGGAAGACGAGCTCTGAAAAACAAATGGGTCTACAAGATTAAGAATGAAGAAAACGGGCAAAAGTCGAGATACAAAGCCCGAATTGTAGTGAAAGGCTGCAATCAGAAGAAAAGAGTTGATTTTGAGGATATTTTTTCTCCTGTGGTGAAAATGACCTCGGTCCGAACCGTGTTAGCCATGGCGGCTTCAATGGACCTCAAGGTAGAACAAATGGACGTGAAGACGACATTTCTGCACGGTGATTTAGAAGAAGAGATATATATGGAGCAACCAGAAGGGTTCCAAGCTCCAGACCAAGAAGACTTGGTATGTCGGTTGAAGAAGAGTCTCTATGGCTTGAAGCAAGCACCTCGGCAGTGGTACAAGAAATTTGAATCATTCATGATTGATCATAAGTTTGAGAAGGCAGATGTCGACCACTGCGTATTTGTGAAGAGGTATGAGGCTGGAGATTTTTTGATTTTGTTGTTATATGTTGACGACATGCTTATTGTAGGGAAAGATAAATCGAGGATAGCCGCCCTGAAAAAGGCGTTGAGCTCGTCCTTCGCAATGAAGGACCTCGGCCCTGCAAAGCAGATTCTCGGAATCAAGATTATCCGAGATAGACAGAAGAAGCTACTGTGGCTGAGTCAAGAAAAGTATATTGAGAAGATTCTGAAAAGATTCAGCATGGACAAAGCCAAAACAGTGAGCACCCCCATCGCCAGACATATAAAGCTGAACCAGAAGCAATGTCCGAGATCTGATGAAGACAAAGATAAGATGATGAAGGTCCCTTACCAATCCGCTGTCGGAAGCTTGATGTATGCAATGGTTTGCACTAGACCCGACTTGGCGTACGCTGTTGGAATGGTAAGCCGGTACTTGTCAAACCCCGGCAAAGAGCACTGGGAAGCAGTGAAGTGGATCTTCAAGTACCTCCGAGGTACGACCGACTTATGTCTCCGATTTGGAGAAGGCAAAGCCGAGTTGCAAGGCTACTCGGATTCTGATTTAGGGGGAGACGCCGACTCGAGGAAGTCGACTACAGGATATTTGATGAGATTTGCCGGAGGAGCTGTCTCTTGGCAATCAAGACTTCAGAAATGTGTTGCACTATCTACAACTGAGGCTGAGTACATTGCCGCTACTGAGGCAAGCAAAGAGATGTTGTGGATGAAGAAGTTCCTCATGGAACTCGACCACGATCAAGACAAGTACGAGCTGAGTTGTGACAATCAAAGCGCAATCCATCTTGCGAAGAATTCAACTTATCACTCCCGCACTAAACATATTGATGTGAGGTATCACTGGATCCGAGATGTGGTGGAAGGTGGAGAGCTCGAACTCGTCAAGGTGCACACTGACCATAATTGGTCCGACATGATGACGAAGCCGATTCCAGCAAGAAAATTTGAAGATTGCTGTGAAGGAGCCGGGTTGATGCTGAAGCCAACACATTGAAGTTGGAGGGGGAGATTTGTTGGGCTTCCTCCTTCAATGCTAAGCCCAAGCCCATTTGAGGGGTTTCCTAAAAACCCTAACCCTAATTTCCACCTCCTCTATATATACTCATTAGTTGTGGGTGGAGGCTAGGTCAGATTTGAGAGAACAAATTTGAGAGAATTATTTGATTGTTTGAGCAAAAGCTTTATGCTTTGCATTTTGAGAGATCTCTAGAGAGAGTTTGAGTGAAACATCTCTAGGGTAGTTTGATTATCACCATTGTTGGAGAGGTTGAGTTAACCACCACATTAGTGTATTTGATTCGTTGTAACCATTATTTTCATAGTGGATTTCTGATCTGGACTAGGTCCCGCGGGTTTTTTACTTCTTCATAGGAGAAGGTTTTCCCACATTAAATCTGGTTGTGTTCTTCTTCTCTTTCTCCTGTTTTTGTTTTGATTTTCCGCTGCGCTACCCGACCTGGTGAAGTTCAGGCCGAGGTATTGCCGAGATCCGAGATCAGGATCTTGTTGATTGACTTCCGCACTAAGGCTGCTTAGCCGAGCTTGAGGGAACCGAGTTTTCCCAACAAACTGGACATAATGTGAGGTTGTATTTGAGCTTTCATAGAGTAGACTTGCGGTGATGGTTGCCAGTAACTTCTCCATATGTGTCAGTGGAATAGGGGGCGGTGCAAGTCACTTCTACACTCAAGCCAACAAGAGTCATAGATATACTGCGTAAGGTAAGAGAGATACCTCTATTGCTCGATGAATGATGTTGAAGACCTATGGCAGCTACTAGGAGTCCCAAGGATCCAGAGTTTTTCCTTGGTCAATAATGGACCCCTGATAGTATGCCTAAGCTCAAATAACATATCCGGATCACAAGATGTGTTGATGACCAAAATGAAACAGTGAAATAAATAGGTAATTTTGTGGTTGCATAAATAAATTAGATTAGCCTAGGTTTTGACTTAAATAGGTTATGTCTGTGTAAAAATTATTAGGTTTGACCTGGCTTGTGTAGGTCCCAAATTATAAGTCTGACATGACTTATATTTAAAATATAAAAGCCTTGGTCTAAGCCTGTTTAAGCCTATTAAACATTCAATAATTAAAAGAATAACTAAAATAATATTATTTTATGGAAAAAGTGTTTATCCTTTTAAATGACATAACTTATATCCTTTCACTCTCACAAAGAGGTGGGACCCACACCTTTATTTTTATTTTTGTCAACTTTCTCTTCTTTTTTATCTATCTCGTTCTCTCTCTTAAAATGACACAACTTTACATCCTTTAAAATGACACACACTTTTTCCTTATTTCATTGTTCAAAATTATTAAAATAATAATTTTATTTATCTTATTTGAAACAAATAATATGATATAGGCCGACCTATAGGCTTCTAGGATCGAATGTAAAAGAAAAAAAATCTATGACCTGTTTTTTAAATAAATTTTTTTAAAGCCTAGATCTATTCTATTTTACTATTTGTAATCAAGTCTGACCTAATATACTCTAGGCCCCTTGTTGTACCAATCAACGGTGAATAAACCAAGAGTGAAGAGGTATATTAATTTATTTTCCTTTAGTCATGTTCTAAGATATATAACTAGAGATCTAAAGACGATAGTTTTATCTGTTCGGGATGTTACTAAGGAGATGAAAGAAGAAGAATAAGGGGACTGATCATAATAATCGTTATCGTTATTCGGCGGTCAAATGTTATATATATGCTACATACAAATTAATCTATGTTAAAAGATTAGGTATAAAACACATTAGATATTCTTGAGCATTATGATGATTGTGACTTTTACGTGAAATATATTTATATCAAGTTATAAAGAAGGAAAAATCATTTGAATTTTAATTATTCTTCCTTGTATATCTGATAAGATAGCGGATCCTATATTGATATCTCAATTGGAAAAACAGATATCAAAGAAGAACAGAGAGAACAAGGATAAACTGAAAACAAGAATTATGTATATTTCAATAATCTGTTTGCAAAATGACAATTCGTATTCATATAAGCCACGCCTCCTAACCTCCTTGTAACACAATTGCTATCAATGACACGTAAGCTAACAATTTCTTAAAACACTTACACGTTGAGTCCACCTACACAGACAACAATACTACTAGCAAATGCACCACTAGTTGGGCTAACTCTTATGACAGTAGATTATTAATATTGGACTGATTACATTATGTAATCTATTGGGTTGATTACATAATGTAATCCTTGGCCCAGTAAGGAGCTCCAGCCCTCCTCTTCAACTTGTGCCCCTCATTCATAACATTGCTCCCACCTTCACTAGGAACCTTGTCCTCAAGGTTCAGTTCCGGTAAAGAAAAGTTTGGGTAAAACATGGTGAGATCTTCTTCATACTCCCAAGTGGCATCTTTAGGAAGAGAATTAGTCCACTGAATCAACCATTGCCTACGATTTCCCTGCACATCCTGGACAAGTCGAGACATCACTGCAGCCAAAGGAACTTGGACAAGATGATTCTCCTTAATCAATTCGGGTAATGATAAAGCAATTGGAGCCACATCACCCCTGAACAGCTTGAGCACAGAGATATGAAAAGATGGATGAATATGACAACTCTCAGGTAGTCCCACTTGATATGCCACAAGACTCAACACCCGAACAATAGGAAATGGACCAAAGTACCTTTTGGAGAGTTTCTGGCACTTCCTCTTGGCTGCTGTGATTTGCCTATATGGCTGCAATTTCACAAGCACCAAATCACCAACAGAGAATGTAACATCCCTTCTATGTTTGTCAGTTTGTATCTTCATCCTATTCTGAGCACTTTGTAAATGATCCTTGAGACATCTCAACAATTCATCCCGATGACTTAGTGTGGTGTCAACCGCCTCCACTCTAACAGAACCCCTAATATAGGGTGGAATCATTGATGGAGCCTTACCATAGAGAACTTGGAAGGGGATCATTCCAATTGATGAGTGTGCATCAGTATTATAGTGATACTCTGCCCAACCCAAATAAAATGCCCACTTATGGTTTTCATCATGGAAAAATGCTCTAAGATACTGCTCCAAATAACGGTTTGTTACCTCAGTTTGACCATCTGTTTGGAGATGGTATGTTGTGCTAGTCCTCAGAATTGTCCCACTGCATTTGAATAAATGGTACCAGAAGTGACTCAAGAAAATAGAGTCTCTGTCTGAAACTATGGTTTTGGGAAAACCATGTAATTTGATCACTATGTCACAGAATAAGGAAGCCACTTTGGAAGCTGTGTAGGGGTTGGATAAGGCCCCAAAGTGAGCAAATTTTGTCAAACGGTCCACTACCACCAGAATTACATTGAATCCCTTAGATAATGGTAAGCCTGTAATAAAATCCATACTCAAATCTTCGAACACCCCATCAGGTATGGGTAAAGGGTGCAGCAGCCCCAAAGGAGGTGAGGTTGTATGCTTAATCATCTGACAAATGGAACACCTCTTAACAAACTCCTGGACATCCTTCCTCATACCCTTCCCATAAAAGAAGGTGATAATCTGAGAAAAGTTCGAGAAATCCCAGCATGCCCACCAATGAGAGTGGAGTATGCCTCCTGCATAACATCTTCCTTCAAGGCAGAAGTAGTGCCAAGTAGATAGCGATTTTTATGGTATAATATACCATCTCTATCAGTGATTTCTGAACTTACCAACTCATTATTTTGCAGTTGCAATCGAATGGCCAATAATTCTGAATCAAAGTTATTTTCAGCTCTGATTTGATCAATTAAATGGAAAGTAGCTTCGGACAGTAAGGACAAATTCAAACCTGAATGTTCATCCTCAAAACATCTTGGCAATGAGTCTGCAGCCACATTAGCAGCACCTGGCTTATATTCAATAGTGAAGTCATAGCCCATCAATTTACAAGCATGTTTCAGCTGCTCAACTGTTTACACAGTTTGTGTTAATAACTCCTTCAAGCTCCTATGATCCGTTCGAATGATGAATCTAGATCCCAGCAAATAATGCCTCCACTTCTTCACTGCTTCAGTCAATGCATACAATTCCCGGACATATGTTGAAGCTACATGCATCTTAGGACCAAGCTTTTTGCTAAAAAAGATATAGGATGATTTTTTTGTTGAAGAACAGCCCTTATGCCCACAGATGAAGCATCTGTTTCCACCACAAAGGGCAAGGAGAAATCAGGGAGTATTAGTACAGGAGTGTTGGACATTGCTCCTTTCAAGGCTTCAAATGCTTTGGCAGCCCCCTCTGTCCAGAAAAAGGAATCTTTCTTCAACATATTAGTCAATGGAGAAGCCAAAGCTGCATAGTGCCTAATGAATCTCCTATAATACCCAGTGAGGCCAATGAAACCTCACAGTTGTTTGATGGTCTTCGGTTGTGGCCACTGTTGCATGGCTGCAATTTTGTTTGGGTCAGCTTGCACCCCAATACCCGAGACCAAATGGCCTAAATAGTCCACTTCAGTCAAGGCAAATCCACATTTGCTAAGCTTCACCATAAAAAGATTATCCTGCAAACAGGTCAAAGTCAGAATGAGATAGTTACAATGTTCCTCCATTGAGCCACTGTAAATAAGTATATCATCAAAGAACACTATGATGAACTTTCGGAGGTAAGGCCTAAACATGTGATTCATGGCTGCCTGGAAGGTGGAAGGAGCATTGGTTAAGCCAAAAGGCATGACCAAGAACTCATAATGCCCTTCATGAGTTCTAAATGCAATTTTTGGAGTGTCTTCAGGGATCAACAGAATCTGATGGTACCCACTTCTCAAGTCTAACTTGGTAAAAACCTTTGCTCCCTTAAGCTCATCCAATAACTCATCTATGGTACGAATAGGAAAACGATCCTTGACTGTAATGTTGTTCAATGCCCTATAGTCAATGCACATCCTCCAAGAGTTATCATGTTTTCTAACAAGAAGAACTGGTGAAGAAAAAGGACTTCTGCTTTCCTTAATAAATCTCGAAGCCAACAACTCAGAAACTTGCTTATCTATTTCCCCCTTTTGGTGATGGGCATACCTATAAGGCCTAACATTGACTGGTTTTTCCCCTTCTACCAAATGAATGGCATGGTCACAACTCCTTACAGGTGGTAGCCCTTGAGGCAGCTGAAAAACACATTGGAATCAGACTAAAACATTCCAAACAGCAGCAGGAATTTTATGTTTCAAGTCCAGCAATTCAGGTAAAACAGGAAGGACAATCATGAATCTAATGAATGTTCTACTTTGATATCTTCTGATCCTCCTAAACAAGTGCATGTTAATGGCGTTTGGTATGATCAGAGACCTCAGCCACAAAATATCCCTAGGAGTCAGAATTATCCTTCTAGAGGCAATAATTTTCAGAGGAGAGTAATATTGATGTTGGCAGAGCATTGTGTGATCTTGGGGCAAGTATTAATATGATGTCGTTATCTGTTTGCAAATCTCTGGGAATTACTGAATTAAAACCCACTATGGTTTCGCTTCAACTCGCTAATAGATCTTTGAGGAGACCGAGTGGTATTATTGAAGATGTTCTTGTTAAAGTGGACAAGTTCATCTTCCCAGCAGATTTTGTGGTGTTAGATATGGAAGAGGGTACTGAAATGCCTTTATTATTAGGTAGACCTTTCTTGGCTATTGCTCGAGCCATGATTGATGTTGAAAATGGCAAGCTTGAGTTGATGATGAATGATGAGACCATCACCATCAACGTCTTTGACTCCATGAAACAATCTTCTAATAAAGGCATGAAATGCAAGTGGTGGAAGAAGAAATACCTTCTAGTCAACAGTCTGAGGAAGAACTTGAAATGCATGAATTGGTTCCTTTTAAGGAAGAAAAAATGAGGTATTTGAAGTTCTTGAAATAAAAGATTCTGACAAGGAAGATGGTGCCCCAAAGGTGGAGTTGAAGGAACTCCCGGAGACTCTAAAATATATCTTCTTAGGTGAAGAGGAGACTTACTCTGTTATCATTAACAAGGGATTGCCTTCTGAGCAAGAAACAAGATTGATTACAGTGTTGAAGAACCATCAGACTGATATAGGATGGTCAATTTCTGATTTGAAGGGTATTAATCCCTCATTCTGTACTTATAAAATCCTCATGGAGGATGAAGTTCGACCAGTAAGGCGGCCTCAAAGGAGGCTCAATCCAACAATGAAGGAAGTTGTGAGAAAAGAAGTTGTGAAACTTCTTGATGCTGGTATGATTTATCCAATTTCGGATACTGCTTGGGTGAGCCCGGTGCAAACTGTTCCGAAAAAGGGAGGTATCACTGTAGTCCACAATGAGAAAAATGAACTGATTCCAACTAGAACCATTACTGGTTGGAGAATGTGTGTGGATTACCGGAGGTTAGATGCTGCCACAAGGAAGGATCACTTCCCGCTTCCTTTTGTTGATCAAATGTTGGAAAGATTGGCGGGTCACACTTACTACTGTTTCCTGGACGGATATTCTGGTTACAACCAAATCCCAGTGGCACCAGAAGACTAGGAGAAAACAGCCTTCACCTGCCCTTTTGGAGTCTTTGCTTATAGACGGATGTCGTTCGGGTTATGTAATGCACCTGCCACATTTCAGAGGTGCATGCTCTCCATCTTTTCTGACATGGTGGAGAAAAATCTTGAGGTATTTATGGATGACTTTTCCATTTTTGGCTCTTGTTTTGATTTATGTTTGTTAAACCTAACTCATGTGTTAAAAAGATGCCACGAAACAAATCTTGTACTTAACTGGGAAAAATGTCACTTTATGGTACAAGAGAGAATTGTCTTAGGTCATAAGATATCTGAAAAGGGGATTGAGGTAGATGGAGAAAAATTGATGTTAATAGAAAAACTACCTCCTCCTAATAATGTTACTAGTATTAGAAGTTTTCTGGGACATGCTGGGTTTTACAGGAGATTGATAAAAGATTTTTCTAAAATAGCTAAACCTTTAAGCCAACTTTTACAAAAAGATTCTGAATTTCAATTTGATGATGCATGCCTTAAAGCTTTTAATCTTTTGAGAGAAAAGCTCACTACAGCTCCCATTCTTGTAGCTCCTGATTGGAGTTTACCTTTTGAGCTCATGTGTGATGCTAGTGCCATGCTACAGGTGCAGTCCTTGGCCAACGAAAGAATAAATTGTTACATGTTATATACTATGCTAGCAAAATTTTAAATGAGGCACAAGTAAATTATGCCACAACTGAAAAGGAAATGCTAGCAGTAGTATATGCACTAGACAAATTTAGATCTTATCTGTTGGGTTCCAAGGTGATTGTTTTTACTGATCACTCTGCTATCAAGTACTTGATGAATAAGTAGGTTGCCAAGCCCCGATTGTTAAGGTGGATGCTTTTATTTCAAGAGTTTGACTTGGAGATCCGAGATAAAGCTGGAGTGGAGAACAAGGTGGCAGATCATTTGTCACGCATCCAGGAGAAAGGATTACAAGATGGTCCTGAGAGAGAAATAAATGACCATTTTCCTGATGAGAGAGTAATGGCTATATTTGTACCTCCTTGGTTCGCAGATATTGCCAATTACAAGGTGATAAAAGAGTTGCCTCCCAACCTCACTAGGCATCAACAGAAGAAGTTCCTCAGAGATGCAAGGAGATTTCATTGGGATGATCTGTATCTGTATTTCCAGTGTGCTGATGGAATTATAAGAAGGTGTGTGCCAGAATTTGAAGTTCATGAGATCCTGTGGCACTGCCATGCATCAGACTATGGAGGACACTTTGGAGGCAATAGAACCGCTCAAAAAGTTCTACAGAGTGGTTATTATTGGCCTACTATATTCAAAGATGCAAGGAAATATGTTGAAAGATGTGATAAATGTCAAAGAGCTGGAACATTTCCTGCAAAGATGAAATGCCTCTAAATTGCATATTAGAGGTAGAACTATTTGATGTATGGGGGATAGATTTTATGGGACCATTTCCTTCATCATTCTCCAATCAATACATCCTTGTTGCTGTTGATTATGTCTCCAAGTGGGTTGAGGCTGTTGCTCTTCCCACCAATGATGCTAAGGTGGTTCTAAATTTCTTG
>NW_026895796.1:0-18244 GCF_033153095.1 Gastrolobium bilobum | reverse complement strand
AACATCTTTACATAGCACGGATGTATAACACTCCTCTCCAGTAGCAGTAACCACTTTCATTGGAGGGCGAATGTCGTACATTTGCAGATTTAGCCCAACGGCCATAAAATCAGACATACAGGAGTGTGTAGCTCCTGAATCAAACAACACTTCAACATCCATATAATCAATATAAATTGTACCTTTCACTAGATTCGGAGCCTTCTCCGATTGTTGACGGTCCATGGTATATACTCTACCAACCGTCTGAGACTCTAGCATAGGTGGAACAACAAAGACAGGAACAGCAGTAGCTTGAACTGCCATAGTCCTCACTTCGTTCTGAGGACACTGCCTGGAATAGTGACCGGATCTTCCACATTTAAAACAGATCACTTCACCGGTAGCACATGGACCTCTATGCTTCTTGCCACATCCCTTGCACTTGGGAGGAGGTCCTCTATCAACAAAATTCTTCTGAGTCCCTTGCTTTTTGAACAAGTCAAAAGGCCTATTCACATTTAGCTTCTTGCCTTGCGTCTTTTTATTCTTCCAATAACCTGAGCCCGTTGCTTTATTGGAACTAGGTGTCTGGGCCTCAGAAGGCTTCTTGGTTTGGGACACCTTGTACACTTCTTCTACCTTCCTGCACTGATTCACAAATCGACTGAACTCTCGGATGTCACAATTTGACATCTTCCGAGACATCTTCTCATTAAGACCCCATTGGAACTTGGAGGTCATTTCAGCCGGAGTGGGTAAGGCTCGCCCATAGTTGGCGTATTTGTCCAACTCATTGAATTTTGCAAAGTATTGGTCAATAAACATCGACCCTTTCTTTAGGTCATTGTACTCATTCTGCTTATGTTCCCTAGCCTCTCTAGGAAAATAGTTATCCAAGAACAATGTCTCAAACAACCGCCAGGTGATTTCCCGGCCTTCAGCTTCTAATGGCTGCACGGTATTGGTCCACCAATCTTCCGCTTCCTCTTCCAGCATATAAACATAGTAGGCCAACTTCATTGCATCAGGGCATCTCATCACCCTGAAGATTTTCTCCATCGCTTGGAGCCATTTCGCAGCCGCCATTGGCTTATAACCTCCCTTAAAAGAAGGAGGTTTGTGTTTTCGGAAAGCCATCAATCTTCTTTCCTCCACTTCATGGTCACCGACATTCTCAACTCGAGGTTGACGAACCTCGGTGTGATGACTACGACTTCCAGAATGGTGACTACCCTCACCTTCATTGTTACCCACTACACCCTCTTCCTGTGAAGGAGGTGGAGAAGGCGTAGCAGTGTGAGGAAGAGGAGTGGGTTGCCAGTTCACGGGCCTAGGACCCCTCAACGTCCTCAACTCGGTCATCATTGCGGCCATGACAGTCCGCGAGTCTTCATTTGTTTTAATTAGATTCTCATTGGCCTGCCTGCTAGCAGCAAACTCTCTCTGAACGGCTGCAAGAGCTTCAGCCACGGGATCAGGCTGTACGCCCGTTGCCCCACGGCCACTTCTAGGCCTCACAAGAGCAGCCAAAACAGGTTCTGGCTGAGCATTGGTGTTTGATGGTCCGGGGTTGTTTCGGTGCCTCGTCATGTCACTACACATGTTACACAAAGAAGTGAGTTGATCAGACCCACACTTAGTGATCACAAATGCAATAATCATAAAGAGTACTAAAACAACTATAAAGCATCAAACACTAAGCATACTCAGCAATAGCTAACAGTTATTCCCTACGAAACTGCTCTGATACCATAAAATGTAACACCCCGTTCTAGAACCGGTTTGTTAACATCGCATTATGATATTAAGCGCAGTTACAATCACATGGGTTCAATTAAAATTCGGATAAATTTTTCATTTTAAAACATACCGAACTTATAATACCCAATTCCGTGATTCTAACCATATTACCTTCGGAATCAGATAAATTAAGCTTAACATCATGATCTTATTCCATTTTTAAACCATTAATTTACTTCCTATTTATTTCACAACTTTTACTATATTGTAGATCTCTTCATTAGCTACGCGTGGCTTCAAACCGCGCTCAAATCGGAGCACTGTAGCCCAAGTTATGACAATCGGAAGCAACACAAGAGAGTGTTGGTCACAGGCCCCGCGCGCTTTAGCGCGCTACCGGGCGCTCAAACGCGCGTTATCGGGCGCTAAAGCCTCCATCTGGGCGCTTAAGCGCATGGAGGCAGGAAGCATGAGGTATTTCAGTGTAGATGGGCGCTTAAGCGCGCATCAGGGCGCTCAAGCGCGCTATCCTGGGCGCTTAAGCCCCCACTTTGGGCGCTCCAGCGCGAGGAGGCCGAATGCATTGGCACTCACAGGGGCAGCAGGGCGCTTGAGCGCGCTCCTGGGCGCTTAGGCGCGCTGCCAGGGAATTTCAATTCCCACATTTTTCAAGTTCAAGTCTAGGGGAAGATGCATCCCCATTCCAAACCCCAATTGTCCATGCCCCAAAACTAAATCTTAGCACTCATCCAACCTCTCCTCATGAGATTTAGCTAGAATTTGGGCAGCATAACCTTTGTTTTCTCATCGTTTCCCAATTTAAACAAAAGGTACCTAATTGATTCTCAGCCCAACCAATTCAATAACTCAATACATAACAATCATGCATATATTGAATTTCAAGTAGGCATCATTTACAGTACATATCCATTACAAATCATGGAACTTAGCTTACAAAACACTATGATCATTCCCTTGGCTCCCATCAACAAAAAAGATGACCAAAGGCATGAGCATAGGCAAGTCCATTCCAATATACAAATCATACATCTATCAATTGTCTATGAATTACAATCCTATACATGCGAGCTACAAAACAACATGTATGATATCAAAATACTGGATCCTCATGCATCAATACTAATCCAAGTATGGCCACTTGCCACTGGTGGCTCCTGCAGCATCCTTACCTGAAAGGGGGTCCCCACAACACGGGGTGAGAAATACGAATATATCCAGTAAACCAGGGGTCCTTGGAGCATCTCTCCACCCCACAGTTCCATATCAGTGTAATAGCAATAACAATAATAATGCAGTAAATACATATCTATGCAAAGTGCAATAACATCTCCAGGAGAAATCCCTCGAGCTCTCAAGCTGTCCTAAGGAAACTCATATGCAAATAGTCCTACTGGCTAGCTAACTACGAAGTATGATTTACGCATCGTCATGCCACATACCAACATAGGGAAACACCATCCTATGCCACACCAAATGCATACACATACGTATAACAAAGCATTACACTATTTTATTGCATTTATATACACTATAATCACCACTACCCTTTTCAGGGCTTGGTGGAACAATCAAGGGAATTACACCCAAGGTCCGAAAGCTTACCTCAAAGCTTCAGCAACCTTAGTTCACCACCAATGTCAACAATACTCTACTCCAAAACCAACACCTACACATGGTGTAATGCAATCAACACATTGCATCCAAGAGTATTTCACAATCAACCATCAACTACTCAATTCAAAACACAACACAAGTATGAGCTTACCAATTCCAATGAGCTACTCAAGCTCCATAGCTTGCTCAAGCGGTTGACCAGTCACGGTCGGTCCTAATGTCTCAATCCTAGACATCATTAGGACACAATCATCAATCAACCAAGCCATACCATTTATCAACAATGCAAGAAATCCAATATCTAAGTGTCATATTCTTGCCATTTTTCAAATATAATCATTTAGCTATCTAAGCTCATTTTCACCGATTAAATGACATTCTTAGCATTTTCCATAACATGCTCTAAGCTCCATTCTTCCTAGAACATAGCTAATTTGAACAACATTTCATCAAAACCCCAATTCACTATTCATTGAACCCTAACTCATGCAATTTTCCATGAAAATAAGGTTCAAGGGGTAGAATCTTACCACCAATGGTTGCACAACCAAGCAAGGAACGTTCCTCAAGCTCCCATGGAGGTTGAAGCCCTCAAAACCCCAATTTTCACCAAAAGGCCGAATTTTTGAGAGCCAAAATCTCTCTCCACAAAGCTCCTCACTCAAAACTAAGCTTGGATTATGAAAGAGGGGAAGATTTAGAGTGGTTTAGGCTTTTGAATCACTCCAAATGGTTGAGATTTGCAATCTCTAGGTTTTCCCTCCTTCTTCCTCTCTTCTCCCTCTCTTCTCTTCTCCTCCTTTCTGTTTGCTGTCGACGGGCAATGGGGGGAATGAGTTCTCTTTTTGCTTCTTATCACTTAACATAAGTTAAGTGGTAACATGTGGGTATTGGTTCGTCTATCTATTCAACTCCATTAATTACCAAACTTTACCCAAAAGTCTGGAATGTTATTCTAGGAATATCTATAATTTTATTTTTATATTTTGGGCACTTTCGCCAGTACCCATTTATACCCCTTAATTTTCACTGAGTACACTTTTTAACTCCAAAGTGACTCAGATTCATTTCATTAAGCCTTATACTTAATTTTACTCACTAAAACATGTTTAATCATTTAATTACATGTAATTTGCTAATTAATTAGGTTATGGCTATTATAGATTATATCTCAACCGCCTCTAATTTACATTTGGAGGCGGTTTCACGTCAACCGCCTCGAATCAATTAAATCGCCGGAAGTACCGCATCTAATTAACATTCTTGTTGGAGATAGTTATCTTTTAGTATAGACACATGATGTGGTAGGGTCCATTATCTATTAAAAAAAGAAAAAAAGAAAAATAGTGGCATAATTTTTTTGTGAGAATAACATCATATAATTATCTTATATAAAATGAGATAAAGATTTCCCAATATTATTATAGCGAACATGCAAACTCATAGGTTCAACGAGAATGTTAGATAACAATAGTCCTTTGTTGCAAACTTAGGCCAAGCTCACTTACACCAGACAAGCCCATCAGCAATAAGGCCACAAAAACAATTCAAAGAGACATTCAAGGGATTAGTGCGTCAGTCCATGCGCCCAACGCATATTCACAGAAACTTAATCGTATGCAAAATATTTGGTTTTTGATTCGTCAAATAGAGCCCGTTGCTACGTTATTTATCATAAACCTTTGAATTTAAATAACGTGGTGGGAAATGTAAATATTTATTTATTAGTTGTGCTTTTATAATTTTATTTTTACTGTAACTATAATCTTACCAGATGCATGATGCTAATTAAGTAATTACGCAAATCAGAAAAAGAGCATCTATATTTTTTTATCGCGTTTCATGTATGATAAACACATCCAATTAACAAGAAACAAGAGTTGGATTTAGGTTTTATTAGGATACAGGACCTAAATACAAGCTAGTCTCACAAAGCTATATATAAGAACCGAAGCTATAGTTGACCAATCATCATCTATCCACTTCATATTAGCTATGAAGCTTTATTTTATGATTTATAAAAATAAATCCAACAACTTCTACCTAAATTTCACTCCAAGCCTAACACTTGAGTCAAAACTCAAGCGGATAGTTAATTTATTTAATGCAATACAAGTGAAAATATTTTTAGAAAATTACATCAAAGGTTTAGGGATAAAGTTCAACAAGAGACCTAAAACCAAACATAGGGAATATCTTGTAATGTCCGAAGCCTGCTTTGACAAAGATTTGCTTCCAATCGTTTTCATCTCTCTCTTTTCCATTATGCAAAGTCATCATTGCAATGTCAAAGAGTACCTTTACTTCTGTCATTTCATGCTCATCTTGTTTTTCATTTATCACAGTATCTATGATTATCACTTTTCCTCCTTTGCCTGAAATAGCTTCTTTACAATTTCTAAGTATCATTATGCAATCATCATCATTCCAGTCATGTAAAACCCACTGCAAGAGTGAAAAACAAGTTAAGGATTAGAAAGACTCTCAACCACTTCTGTTAATGGTTAACTATATTAAATAAATGTACCGAATAATGTCACAAACTCAAATAATTAATAAATATGCGTATTTGTAGTAAGTTTAGAGAAAACAAGTCATCGCATACCTTGAGTAAGACTGCATCAGCATGAGGGATAGATTCAAACATGTTCCCACCAACATAACTCAAATTATTATTTCCAGATAAGTCTGCTACAACTTGTGGAAGATCCATCACCGTGCATTTTAAATTAGGAAATGCCTTACAAATAATCTTAGCTGTGTTTCCAGTTCCACCACCAACATCAACTAGAGAATCCAAGCCCTCAAAAACTGATTCGCAATCATTCAAAGCCAACCTTACCATACGAGAATCACTCTCCATGGCCTCATTGAAGTTCTCCATATCCGTGGTATTTTGATGAATAAAATCCCAAAAGGCTCCAGGACCTGATGCGGTCTCAAAGATTGTGGGGTCCTCACCAGAAGTCCATTTACCCAACTGATGGAATAAATCAACGATAGTTGGGTGGTTTATCAAATGAACCATTGAAGACAAACAATAGTCAGTGCCTTTGACAAGGAGTTGTGATGAAGGAGTAAGAGCATACGCTTCTTTGGTGTCATCGGTTTTGATGATTGCAAAGAAGTCATTGTGTGACAATAAACGCATGAGACGTTGGACACAAGTAGCTTTAGAATGAGGAACATGAAGAGATGAAACAAGGTCGTGAAGAGTAATGGGTTGACCATGATTGTGAATGATATCAGGTATGCCAAGGTTAACGGCCCACTTGATACACATGGGACTAATGATGTTAAACATGTGTTTGTACAAGTGAGCTTGAGCTTGAAAGAGTTCACTTGCTTTGAAGTCTTTCATGGAAGCCATGAGAATGATATCGAATGCTGAATGTGTTGTGTGTTTATGTTCAGAACTTGTCACTTGCTCTGTTGCTCTGAATTCAACTTGCTCTGCTTCTGCTTTATATACTATTTGATCGGCATCTCCCACATGTTGCTGAATTAATAAAATATATATGTCGTGTTCTGACCTATTTCATTAGTGTTAGGTCCGTCACCACCTTTCTTAATGGTGCTTTCTTTTATTTTGATAGTGGGGCCGCTGAATGATGGGCGTTACAATGATCTTGGATGGTTTTTATTTATTCAGAGAATGTGTACTAGTTTATCCTTCTTGGGTCCTCATCATTTCTTTCAATGGTGGCTATAAACTGAAGAATGGATGCTCTCTCTTGTCCTGGATTTTTATTTTTATTTTTATTTTTCTGTAGCTCCTCCTATGAGGCAGCTCCATCAATAAACATTCTTTCAATCATCATGGAGATTTCGTATTGAAAAGTATTACTGTGCTGCCATGTGTAACTTCCCATAAACTGGGTTTTAACATCCCGTTGTCTTTCTTCTAAGTGTCTTCATGGTTTTGTGCTTTTGTTGGTCAAATTTCGGGCTGAAATAATAAAACTCTAGTTTTACCATGTGTATTAATTGTCTCAAACTGTGGGAAGAATCCAAATTTTTGTATTAGAGAGGTTGATTTTTATGGTAACAATGCTATAGCAAAGAAATACGTTAATAAAAAATTTTCGCCCATTCAAATCCTTAAATCCAAAAATTTCGCCCAAGTCAATAATCAGGTCTGATTTCATAACATTGCTATTTGCTTCTTAGTTTTACCATTTGAGCATGTTGTTAGTCCATAACACTCACTATTTGTGATGAATTTATATGTCAAACTATTTTTTAGGTGACCTTAATTTTTATATACAATTATTTATTTTTTATTAACTTTTGTACATCACATGAATGATATTTTTTTAATATACTAATTTTATTACTTCATTATAAGTGGTATCATTTATTGATATCCAATTAATTTAGATGTATAGTAGAAAATTCGTTAGACAAGCATGATTTTAAAAACTTGCAGTCATCATATTTCCAATCCAAATTGCACATTTCGTATTTGGCCTTTTTGATTATGATATGATTGTTTTGAATTTTAATTTGAAAAATAATATTGGTATCTTATTTTTTTTAAATGATAAAATAAAAAAACACGTTACAACATTTTTTTAATCTTTTATTAAAATAAAAAATATTATAAATACCAAAATGTGCAACTATATTGGGCTTTTGACCCATCTAGCTTAATGCATCCAAACATTTCATGAATAGGGTGGTTGGAAAAATATTTCTCATTTTCTTTTTTTATAAAATATATAATCCGTACACTCACCCACTTTCAATATTATATAATTAAAATTATTAGTTAAAATATTATTATAATAATTAAGTATTATATTAATAATTAGGTAATCATTAATAGAAATTTTAATAAATTAATTGGCTATAACTGATTTTTAAATAAATGATACTTAATGATTTTGAAAATAATTCTATAATTATTTTACAATTTAATGTTAGCCCTTTTTGTTATTGTGGATTTCAATTATGATTGTTCACTTATTCCATATAATGGTTAAAAAAATGAATCACAAAAAAATGCTACATGGAATTTGTTATCAATAAATTTATTTTATATGATTATAATAAATTAATAAATTTGCACAATATTTTTATTAATGAATTTACGCAACTCAAATTCCGTAACAGGTCTAAAAATTAATAAGAAGCGATAAAGATTAAAGTAGCTGACCATTTGGCGAAGATGGCTACGCAACTTGGGGAGTCTATTCATGTTTTCAATGCTCCCCTGCAAATTGTGTCTCTCTGCTTCATGATGATATGGTTGGCGTGGCAACTAATGAATGCAAGTCACCAAGATCAATGCAATGACAAGCCCGGAAAATAATGAGGCTGCGCTAAGAAAACGAGTAGAAAGAGGAAAGAAGTAAAGCCCAACACGCAAAAGCCCTTCAGACTGTGTGTGAAACGAATATACAATAAAACAGAACCCAGTGAAACACCGAAAGGCCCAATATGTAAAAAAAGAAGAACCAAGTGAAAGACGGAAAGGCTTGGCAAAAGTCATATAGAAATAAAAATGATAATTGACATTAGAATATGAAAGAGAATGAAGTAGGTTGAAATCATCAAATTATAAGTAATGTTGTTTCTGTCATTCATTATATTTCATATAATTATTATTTTGTTTTACAAAGTTTTTTTTTTAAAAAAAAAAATTAGGTGGAGTTAGACACCCATATTCCACTTGGGTCAGGGTAAATTTTTCAATCTATTTGAAGATGTTTGAGAGAAATTACAAATCACCTACCAACAAGATTCTTATATCGGTTAGCGGGATTCGCAAATCACTGTCAATTCAATTCACACAATTAAATGTATAAAAGTATGAAATGTCAACGGAATTTATTTTACTTAATAAAAAAATTAATTATGACTAATTATTCCTAGGTGTAAACGCAATATGTTTGGATTTTCAGTCCTTTTGTTTATAGTAAAATACAATTTTTTACCTTATAAACCGGTTCTACAAGGTCTAGTTTATGGAGGTTTTTTTTTTATAAACCACATGTATGTGAGACAATCCTGTTTGAGTTTGAAACACAATATTATGATGAGGTTAGCTTTAAAAAAAAATATTTGCATTCATAAGAACTTGGATCTAAAATCTTGCTTAAGCAAAATTAAGCAAGCACTATTATAATCACATTTTAGTGGGTTTAGTTTTTTTGTCTATGTTGCTTTTTGTTTAATATTCCATCCTGTTTCCAGAAACTATATTTTTTAATATACTATTACATAAAATTTCCATTAATAATTAATTCACTAGATTAAAAATAATAAATATGAAGAAAAAAATCATTATTTTTTTTAATAAAGAGATATTAGCCAACAGATTGCATTGCGTAATACATTTGATTCGTCGGTATCATTTTTTATTCAAATTAAAAGAAAAAATAGCAATAAATGGATGTCGCTGGTGCAACACAGATTACCCGATTGAAAAATATTTTATAAAAACAGATTGCATTGCGTAATATATTGTGACTTGGATCGCTTGATACTTTGACTTGTTGAATATCACAATGTTTGATAATTTGTTGGTTTTTCTTTTTTTTTACCATGGTTGTGATATTTGATTTTCTGGCAAAAAAAATTAAAATAATATATTTTAATTAAATAATTACGCATTTATTACAATTTCGGGAATAATTACTCATTTATTGCACAATGTGACGTCTCATTGAGGCGTCTCACCCTAAGGGGAGAAGCCCCAATGGGGCGTCACACTTGTGCCCTACATATTCCCCTACCCAAGGTAGTCAAAATCGGAATTTTACCTAAAATCAGAAAGGGAATAAAAAATCGTAAATCGTAAAATCGTAATACAAATCGTAGATTTTACCTGCACTCTAAAATTAAATTTTTATATACATATGCTTATGTATAAAAAAAAAATAAGAAAAATAGACTACATGCCACCATCCTTATACATTTGCATACAATTGTCACACTCTAAGGGTGTAAGCTAATAAATCATTCAAGTTATTATCATCGAAGACATTATGTTCCACGTGATCTTCAACTACATTATTCAAAGTTGTCTTCATCTAAACTTTCATCATGAGATAAAGTTCCTTCGTTTTCCACAATCCATTCATCTTCGGATGAAACATCAGCAATATTATATTCAACAATTTTTCTAACTTGCTTAACATCATTCCAATAGTTAAAATCGAGATTTAAATCATAAAATTGGGACTTAAGTAAATGTCTAAATCGGGATTTTATATTAGAAAGGATTTTAAGTGAAATCTAAATCGTTTTAGCAAAAATAAATCGTTAAAATCGGGATTTTAAGATTTAAATCCCGATTTTAACTACCATGCCCCTACCCCTCTATTCACTCTTCACACCTCTTTTCTCACTCTTCATATCTTTTCTCTACCAAAATTCCTAACATCATACATACATAATCCTTTATCTTTAATTTAGTATTTGAATTTTATTTCTTATTCTATCCCAAAAAGGGCGTCACACTTGCCCTACATATTCCACTCCCCCTTTATGCACACAACATAGTGGCAAAAAAGCATACGATTCCTCCCAATCACCGTACATAATTGTCATCGCTTTCTGCTTCGCATACCATGTCTTTCGGTAGGAAACTATAAAGCCATATTTAGAGGTTATCCTTTCTTGAACCAAAGAAATTGAGACAGATGGTTTTTCCCTTATCATCCCTGCATTGAATAGGTCACAGACTCGATAACATAGAACGAATTTAATTTTTACAGCAATACGTAAACGTTGATGATGTCATCGAAAATAAATATGTACCTAGAACGAGCTCCGCAATAACGTCTGCATCGAGCTGTCTATGTCCTTGGGAAATGTGCTCATTCAAATAATTGTGATCTCCACCCCATCTCGTAATCTTCCAATTTTCACCAAACACTGGTTTGATCGCCCTAACGCGCCACGGGCAACCTTTATCATACGCACAACATTTCATGGATAACTTTGCAGGCGTGCTCTCAATTACAATTGCTTCTTGATGCTCCCTAATGAGGTTGTGCTTCAGTGCAATTTGGACATCTTTTTTTGTTGCAAATTCTTGGTTCACAAATAACTTGTCACCCAGTTGCCACAGACCTTGTATTGAACCCGATCCTGAAACCGTACCATCAGTGCATGATTCTTGTTTGCTCCGATAACTCCAATCAATGTACGAATAATGGGGAATTCCTTGCCAAAAAGGAATAACAGCTTCGTCACCTGCATCTGATGATTAAAAATTTTTAATACAAACTTCCTAAATCAGGTATTAAATCAGGTATAAATTCAGGTATATACAAATTATATCAATTGCCTTGATGATGATTACCTAATGGTGAAGACACAACGTCATGCAATTGCGGCATTTGCGCGACCACTGGTTCATGGTATACTGGGATTTGAGACGCACCCATCTCACAACCTTCATCTCCTTCTGAAGCACTAGCATCCTCCGCCAGAAGACCTTCTTCTATTGCGATATTTTCATCATCATCGTCGTCGTGCATTTCCCAAGTCAGATCATTTTCATCTCCCTCAGAAATGTTACCAACTGGAGACGCATGAGCGGCAGACGTTGATGGAAGACGGGGAGAATTTAAATCAACTGACCTCACCGGTAATGGAACATTCTCCGCTGCGGCGATATCGACATACAACTCCAGAAAATCTGTCCTTGACTGGTTGAAAAATTCTTTCATTGTCATCTCTACGTCTTCATCGTCAACCACTTGCAAATTAATGTATTTATCACATTGCCATAACCTTGTCGTGATCTGAGTGATACATTGGTTGTCTTGAAGACTTAACTTCTGCTGAATTCTCTGATGCAGTTCGCCAATGGTTGCCTTGCGTTGGATACGTGTCGGCCTTTTTTCACCTTCAAACATGACACCTCGTCGACCTTCTATCTTCCTACCATTGTAATATAACACAACACGAACAAAATCAAGATGTGAACTCATTCTTAAATAGAATAAGAAATAAGATTCAAATACTAAATTAAAGATAAAGGATTATGTATGTATGATGTTAGGAATTTTGGTAGAGAAGAGATATGAAGAGTGAGAAAAGAGGTGTGAAGAGTGAATAGAGGGGTAAGGGAATATATAGGGCACAAGTGTGACGCCCCTTTTGTGCGTCACATTGTGCAATAGATTTGTAATTATTCCCAAAACTGTAATAAATGCGTAATTATTTAATTAAAATGCATTATTTTAATATTTTTGCCTTGATCTTCTCTTAGAGTTTGTCCATGGTTTGTTGCCTTTGATCTTAGTTTTTCTATTCTTCCTTATTGGACTTGATTGAATTGCTCTTGACTCCTTGCTATTGTCAAAGTTCATCCATGTTGTTGCAACTTTGATGTCATTAATCTTCTTGTGTGGCTTCAACATGCATCTCCAATCCCCTTACATGGTTAATACTTTTTGCTCTTGATCAAGATTGTTCTCTTTTTGTTGTTGTCTCTTTATTATCATCAAAACATACATTTTATCTACATTGTCCATTAGTCCCGGATGGAGATTCTTCTAAGATGACCTTTTACACGAGCATCTTTCTAATGAATTTACTTTAGTCCTCTCAACTTAGATGGAGAACCCTTTTAATTTTGCTCAAAAAATTTGAATCTTCTGTTGCTAGCGACTTGGGGTGTATTGACCTTTAGGGGGTGTTTGGAAGTTTGGAGAGAAGAGAAATAAGGGGATACAAGTGTAAAGGAGGAGAAAGAAAGGAAGGAAACATTTCTTTATTTGAGAGTTAAAAATATGATAAGAGAAAAAAAAAATATAGAGTTATTAGATGCTTTTACAATTTTATCCTTTCTTTAAAAACTAATATAATTACTATATTTTATAAATGTAATTAAATTTAAATTTTCTATAAAAAAATTATGGTGAAAATTAATGAAATTGCTAAGAAATTTTTGAAATAAAAACAACAAATTTAGGGTCTTTTTGATTTCGTTATGTATTTTTTTGTTCTTGAAACTGTTTTGTATAATAGTTAACAAAATATATATTGTCTATTTTTTTATTGTGAAAGTTAAAAGTCAAAATATAAAATAAAAATAATTCAGATATATTCTCTAAATTTGATTATAAAAACTAAAAAATAGATATAATTTTTAGAACTATTTTTACAAAACATGTCTTGTCAAATAAGTTTTTTTATTTTTTTTCTTGAAAATTAAAAAACTAATTTTGAAGACAAAATTCAAACAGGATTTTAAAATCCCGTTCCAGAGTTATCCTCTAAAAAAAAATTAACAATAATATCAATCACATTCATCCACTCAGAAATTTGAAATCTGCAATTGATTTCTAGTTCTAACACGAGTATGCACACGCACGATGCGATAAATAGAGATAGGATAGGACAGTGTAATCTAAATGGAGGTGAAAGATTATTTTCCTTTCTTTTTTGTCAAAATTTTTTCTCGGGAAACAAACAGTGGAATTTAACGGAGTTCCAGTCCTAGCACGAGTATGCAGACGCACGAGATAATAAATGGAGACAACGATAGTGGAATCTCAACGGACGTGAAAGCTGATAAAGAAAACCAAAAAATTTGAGAAATGACACATAACTAAATTATTATATTTTTCCTCTCAATCCACTCCTATAATTGAGGAAACTTTAATTCTAAGGGTGAAAAGAATTTTAGAGAATTTTACAAAAAAAATTCTATTCTCTTATACCATTTTTTAAAACTCACGAACAACAAGAGGAAGACATAATCAAAACCTTCTCTTTCTCTTCTAATATTGACTCACAAACACACCCTTAGAGATTATTACCGAAAGTTTGGGTTTTTCTTGATGTGGGGATTGGGTTCGAGCTTGAAGGTGTGTTCTGATGGGCCGGGGCACGATCTTGTTAAGTCAACGTGCACTGGGCGTATGGGTGTGTGATAAGTGTCAAAACACTATGTAATTTTAATATCAAATATAGTTCAAATAATAATTAATATAATTAAAAATATAGTGTTAATTAATATTAAAAGTTAGTAAAATGCCAACAACTAGATAAGATACTAATCTTTTTTATTGTTTCATACTAGGAATAACAAATTACTAACCTGATGAGAATGAGAAGCATCGACTGAATATTAAGGAAAAATAATAAAATAAATATTTATTAACGATTCGGCCTCTGTTGCTCGCTTCAGCAAGAAAGAGAGCGAGGAGTTCAATTGGGCTCGTTGTTGCGAGCAAGTGAGCGAGGAGAGGAAAAATTCTCGTTGAGCAGCTCGAGCTCCTCAGAAATAAAAGCTCAATTTAATTCTTTAAATACAACGCGACGAAGCCCTTGAAATCAATTCTTTAAATCCCACATGTTGCTGAATTATTAAAATATCAATGTCGTGTCCTGACCGACTTATTTAGTATCATTTTTATTATCACGTTACATACACATTGCAATTTTTGTCCTTAATACCTCTGGAATATTTAAGAATCCAATACCGCGTCATGTTCTCTTTAGTATATCAATAAGAATGCAGTACTATTATTATTGATAGGCACCTGGCACACGTTGCTGAATTAATTAATAAAATATAAATACATTTTTCTGACCTAGTAGATTAGTATTATTAATTATCACTTTTTTGAGATGTAAAATCATTTTTCAAATTTTTATTAAGTAATACTACTTGATACGAATTGCAGATTTAATTAAATAATACTACTTATTTGTATTTTTTAATTATCAAATTTTTATTTAATTAGTATCTATTATGATCCGACGTTACTGCAATTTCTTTAGTTAATGTGAAATTCACTTTTCTTCTTCCTTCTAACTTCACAGCTACTTGATTACTATATTTTAAATATCACGTTACATACTCATGGCAAACTATTCGAGACATAACTAAATCGTGATTTTACGTGCTCGTCAACTCATATTGGCTTAACTCATCTGGTCAAGCTGTTCTTCTTTGAAGTGTGGCGTGTGAACTACATGTTTATTTTTCTCATCTTTTGTCTATGGATTCAAATGCGCTCCAATCGAGCCAATGTTCCACTCCGTACACCAAACTTATCACTAGCGTTGTAAAAAATATGGACCAGCCGGGCTGTTCGAGAATTAGTAAACCGGTCATATAATCAGTTTGTGTGAAGTAATGGATCGGCCAAGTATTGGAACCAGTGCGAACCTATATAACCCGGTCGGTTTTGGTGAAAATTGATGACTCGATCGGTGACCCGACTCAGTTCATAGAAAAAAAAAATTCCAAAAAAAAATTCATAAAGAATATCATTTTTTTAAATTCAAAAATGATTTATTTTATTTTGAAATGTTTGAGTAATTTGTTGATTATTGACTTACATAAGATATGTACCTACAAACACTATTATTATCTTGGTTATGCATTATGCGAGTAATTTTGATTTAATGTATAGCTAAAGATGTCATTTAGTGAACCTAAACCACCACTATCACAAGCATTATATGTTTATTATATTATTTGTCCAATAATGACATGTGATTCATTTTTTTTATATTAAAATATTTAGAATTAATATTATTTTTTTACAAGTATTTAAATATGTTTATAATTTTTTAATTTAAATTATAGAGTTATATTAAAATATTTGGAATTAATATTTAAGTATGTTAATTATATGAATAAGAAAGCAGTATTATTATTATTGATAGGCCCCTGGCACACGTTGCTGAATTAGTTAATAAAATATCAATGTATTTTTCTGACCTACTAGTGTTATTTAATTATAACTTTTTTGAGATGTAAAATCATTTTTCAATTTTTTATTAAGTAATACTACTTGATCAGAATTTCCGATTTAATTAAATAATACTACTTATTTGTATTTTTTAATTATCACATTTTTATTTAATTAGTATCTATTATGATCCGACGTTGCTGCAATTTCTTTAGATAATGTGAAATTCATTTTTCTTCTTCCTTCTAACTTCACAGCTAATTGATCAGTGTATTTTAAATCGTGATTTTACGTGCTCGTCAACTCATATTGACATAAGTCATATGGTCAAGCTGTTCATCTTTGAAGTGTTCATGTGTGAACTACATGTTTATTTTTCTCTTCTTTTGTCTATGGATTCAAATGCGCTCCAATCGAGCCAAAGTTCCACTCCGTACCAAGTTAACAAACTTATCACCAGTGTTGTCATAAATATGGCCTGGCCGACTGGGTCGATCTGATAAATTGGTGATATAAATGATCCCCATAAAGTAACGAATCGGCCAAATATTAGAATCGAAGCCAATTGGTACAACCCGACTCGTTTTGAAAAATGTAGATGACCCGATCTTTTCAATCGATGACCAGACTCGATTCATAAAAAAAAATTGTTTTCAAAAAAAAAATTCATAAAGGATATCATTTTTTTAAATATACAAATAATTTGTTTTATTTTGAAATATATAAGTGATTTGTTGCTTATTAACTTACATAGATTGTGTACCTACAACACTAATATTATCTTAGTTATGCACTATGCATGGAATTTTGATTTAATTTATAGGCCTAGAGATATTATCTATTGAACCTGAAGCACCAATATCACAAGTATTATATGTTTGTTGATCCTTTGTTGGATAATGATGTGTGATTTATTTATTTTATTAAATATTTGAAATTAATGTTATTTTTTTACAAGTATTTAAGTATATTTATAATTTTTTAGTATAAATTATAGATTAGCATATTCTTACTGGGTCATGCGGATGAAGTCTAGTGACTCACTGATTGAATCAGTGACCCAGTACCTCGACCAAGTTAATTATAATAGCTCTCACATGTAATTGTGGATTTAACTATGAATTAATGATTTTAATCATAATATTGAAGAATAATTATAAGGAAAGTAGAAGAAAAAGAAATAAAGTCACATTTGGTGAAAAAGAGTAAAAATGACAGTGTTAGGGTAAAAATGCGGGTAAACAAAGTTATCCTAAATTGAAAAGTAAAAAGGTAAACATTATCATAAAAATATTGTTAACCAATTTGTAAAATTGGAATAAGAGTTAAAGTGAGCGGGATAAATAAGTTTATACTCATTGTTTCATGGGAATTTTTGAGAAGATGTTGATGTGTTGTCTTATTGTTTCTTTGATGTTTGTGGTATAAGATTGAGCAAGGAGACCAAATAGTTGAGGAGGATCCATTGGAGGCGCCGTTAGATTGAGGACCCTAGTTTTTCTCTAAATTTTCAAAGAGGGTAAGTGATCAATGTTGAGATAATGAATGATATAACTCCCTTTGTTAAACATGCTTGGGATTGGTTCCCGTAAAAGAAAAAATTATGAAATCGCCATTTAGAACACTTTGATAAATTGGACTCAAAATCAAGTGTTGGTGTCTTGCATGAGTAGTCTTGAAAATTAAATGTGGTAGACTAGTATATATCTACTAATTGTCGGCAAAAAAATTAATATATTGCATTTTAAATTATAAATTATAAATTTATGGCTGTTTCAGAAATATTTACGGATGTATAGCAGTGTGTCACGCCCTGATTGGGCGTCACTAGTCACGCCTAAGTTAGGTGTCACCCAAGAGGCAGTAACGCCTAATTTAGGCGTCACTCATCTAGTGTTGACACGTGGCACAAAAAATTAACAATTTGATCGTAAAACTTCTAAAAGCCATAACTTTTGACTCAGGTATCCGAATCGGGTAATTTTTTTTATTTCAAATAACTTTTTGAGATCTACGCAATGACACCTTATTTGGCATATTTTATCTCTCACAAACACAATTTGAATTTGTAACAATGAGACTTTGTCTTACAAGTCATGTTCTGAAATTAATGATGGCATCAAATTGGATTATCAAATATGAGATTAACTAAAAACTTGTTTTTCAAAAGCCCCAAAAAAATTTAATGAATACTCTGAACGAAATTTTATCAAGAA